>NW_028247347.1:0-246292 GCF_964263255.1 Lissotriton vulgaris | reverse complement strand
CATCACTCCAGAATACTGTGATTCAATTCTGCGCATTTTACAAGGGACTAAAATAGAAACAAAAATCACAAGTCCCCCCTTTGGTCAACCCCTTACAGATGGAGTGGCTGGCACATAGAAGGCCTTGTACCCTTCCAGGAAAAGATCACACTCAACCAGCCAAGTTTCTTGTAGACAGATGACCTTAAATTGCTTGATGTAATTAACCCAGTTTTCATCAGCCATTTTATCAGCCAAACCCGAAATATTCCATGAAACAACAAGACATCCAGATATTATGTCCAGTGAGTTCTCTACGGGTATAGGTTCACCTGAAGCCACTGTGCCCTGAGCCGCAGGTACCTCCCGTCAATCACACATCTCGAGTCCAGACAAAGCATCATACCTGTTCTGTGTGTAGATATTAGACCCATGGTGATAGCGTCCAGCGCTAATAATCCTGTTGTAGGTTTCATCCAAGTTTCCAGGCCCACATGGATTAGTAATGTTATATATAAATTGTGAATCCATGGCTGGGGTCTGAGGTTCAAACACCCGCCTTGTTATCCTTTGTTGGGGGGTGGGTTTGCACAGGTGTGCGTAGAAGTACCCCAGCGGGTGCACACAAATACTGTTCTCATTATATACTAGTGAGGATGCTCTTAAGAGAACAGTTGCCACATGTTGTGGATGTTTAAAATTTACAACAATGCAATTCCCAATTCTCAGCTTTTTAAACGGGCCTACCCAGTTCACTCTCCTTACTGCCATTTTCTGATCTGAATAAGAGGTAGGAAAGCCACAATTTTTGTTAAGCCATGTTACTTTCTTATTTTTCAATGATGCGTGAGATTCATCATATGGTGAGGCGGGATGAGTACCACATGGTGGAACGTTAGTCAATACCGCCACAAACGGTGCACAGTCAGGTGGTAAATTCAAGTATCGATTGTTCCTGGGGGGCCTTGGAAATGGTCCACTTTGTGGGGCTAAATTGGGTTGTGTCAACAAAGCAGGTGCTACTGGAACGACTGGTGTACTTAGTGCATCATTCACAGTAGTAACTACTGCAACAGTATTGCGAGTGTTCTGATGGTCTTTAGCACTCATCACCTCCTGCCCTCTTCCCTCAGCCTTAACCCTACCACTGGTGGGTGCAGCCTGGTGTGCAGACACCAGGCCGCCCAGCCCAGCCACTTCCTTGACCAGGCTCTCTATCTGAATGGGTAGTGGTTTAATCATCTCCTCTAATTTTGCTACACATTTCGATTCTAGATTTTTAATAAGAGAAGCAAACTGTTCAGCATTTAAGTTAAGACCACTATCATTATTTCCAGAGAACACAAAGGGGTTTATGACAGGGCTATTTGTTTCTTTCCCATCCAGATCCCTTCTTTTAGTACTATGTTTCCCCCCCGTTTTTGATGTGCTATCCTGCAGGTTCGCATCGGCCTAATGACAGGCGGAGCTTCGCCTGTTTCCTCGCTTGACAGGGCGTGTTGGTCTTAATGTACCTCGACACTCACCGTAGTGGGTGTCTGCGGATCTACTCTGATGATTCTGCTCGTATTTGCCTCAGCCTCTGTGATCACCCTTTGCGGAGACAACTCTGGTAAATCCAGTATCGGAGTCCCCTTCCCTAGTGAAGCACGTCTTTCATCATTAATCTGACTTACTTTCTTCACCATATAGTTGTCAATGGTGCCGGGGCCTATTGCAGGTTTATCATTTTTAGTTTTAGACATCTTATATAAATATAAAGCAATATGCAAGTTAGTATAAGAGTCACTACTCACTCATATGAAATACACCACGATAAAAAATAAAGTCTCACGTGGATGGTACACAATAAAGGTCCAGATTAAAAATCACTAAAGGAGTTACGCAGGGCTCCTGTCTCTCCCTACGCTGTTTAATGTTTATGTTGCCCCTTTGGCTGGAATCATGAGATGCTATGGGTTTGTACCCATATCTTACGTTGATGATACCCAGCTGTTGTTCACCTTTAAAACCTTTACTCCTGCGGTAAGGCACGCCTTCTCGAACGGCATGACGGCGGTCTCCAGATGGATGGCCAATAACTTTCTCAATGTAATGTCGGAAAGTCCGAAGTCATGTTGTTCGGGGAAGCTAACATTCTGTGGACTCCAGACTGGTGGCCTGCTAGCCTAGGAGCAGCCCCCTCTCCTAAACAGGTGGTAAAAAATCTGGGGGTCCGTCTCGACCAGGACCTCACACTTCAACATCATATTAACATCACTGTGGGGTCCTGTTTTCATGTCATCAGTCTTCTTCGGAAGGTAAACCCCCTCCTACCTGGGAGGCGTACAAACAGTAATTAGGGGTCAAGCCAACTCGATCATTACCCGAAACAAACAAGAACATAGGAAGAACCTAGATACCTTAGAAGAAGCAGTACAGAGGGCGGAGGTAGCACATGCCATAGACCCTACTGATACCACAGCGCAAACCCTGACACTAGTGTCCCTAGAATTTAGGGCATATGCGTGGGAAACTGCGAAAACCAGACACACTGATACCCTACATAGAATATATGAACTGGGTGACAAGACCGGGAAAATGCTAGCATGGTTGGAAAGAAGGGAGAAGGTGAATAGATGGATTGGCCAACTGATGTTAGGGGACGGCACTACCACAACTGATCCCCAACTCATAGTGGAGGAGCTGGCAACATATTATGAAAAGGTTTATACGCCGCACGCCACAGCCACAGTGGAGGAAAACATACAATTCCTACATGATATAACACTGCCTACACTACCACTAGAGTCTATGCATGATCTGGAAGCAGACTTCACGGCCGAGGAATTGGGGATGGCACTGACAGAGCTTCACACGGGGAAGGCAATGGGACCTAATGGTCTACCGGTAGAACTATACAAAAAGGTGACAGGAAACATCACGCCCCATCTACTCAACATGTATGACGAATGCCTGTAGCAAGGGATGTTACCCAAATATCAAAGATTAGCCACAATTGTGGCCATACACAAACCGGGTAAACCTGCAATGTTCCTACGGCCCAATATCCCTAATAAACGCAAAAGCCAAGATACTGGCTAAAGCATTAGCACTCTGACTGCAGCCACATCTTAAGGTGCTGGTTCATCAGGACCAGTCTGGCTTCATGCCAGGACGGAACACCTCCCTTAATTTAAGATGGCTACACGGCGTACTGGCCAGGACCCCAATGGTCCAAGAAGATGCGGCCATCCTCTCATTAGACGCCACAATGGCGTTTGACCTCGTGAAATGGCCGTTCTGTTCGCAGTACTCCGGAAGTTGGGGTTTGGTCCAAAGTTCTGCGAGTGGATCAAATTATTATACACAGCACCCCTAGCACAAGTGGTAGCAAATGGACGTATATCGAGGGAGTTTACATTGGGGAGGGGGACGAGGCAGTGTTACCCGCTGTTTCCGCTCCTCTTCGCCCTAGTACTTGCTGCATGGATAAGGCAGGATTCCTCGTTCTGTGGGATAAAATGGGAGGCAGATTGGGAAGACCGGATCTCGCTTTACGCGGATGATGTACTAATATACTTAACATCCCCGGCAAGGTCCCTGGGGTTCCTGCTGGACATCTTTACGGCATATGGGGCAGTGTCAGGATACACTATCAACTGGCCAAAATCACTCCTCTATGTGGTGCATGGTCCTACACCCAGGCTCCCTAGAGGTTGCGAGTTGCAAATTGCGCCCAGAGGATTTAAATACTTAGGGATATATGTTACCCCGCAGGAACCTATTTTAATGGAAGAAAACCTGATGAGACCACTGGCGAGACTCCGAACAGATGTCAAACACTGGAGATCCTTTGTGTTGACATTAATGGGAAGGGCAGCACTATTCAAAATTCTGGCGCTACCTAGGTTCCTCTACGCACTCCAGAATACCCCACTTCCCGTCCCCCTCTCCTACTTTAAACCAATTGAAGCCGAAGTTTCCACACTGTTGTTGGACGGAAAACCGGCCCGCATAGCACAACACAAATTAGTGCGTAGCTGGTACGATGGGGGAATCGCCTTACCAAATATTAAACTATACTATTGGGCCTCACAACTAATGGTGATAAATCAGTGGCTGCTTGTCCCGCAGGATGAAACGGCATTCAGAATAGATAGAAGTCTCCTACCCGTAGACCATTTGATGAAGACCCTTTATACCAACAAGAAACAAAACACACTCACAGGACCAACAGCACACCCGATTAAAATATGGCACACTGAACAAAGGGCGCTGGGTTGGGAAGGAGTACTGACACTAGCCACCCCCCTCTGGGAGACTCGACGTTTGGGTACTCTGGCGAACACTAAGGGATTTAGACAATGGGGCCTCATTGGTATTACTAATATAGGTGATCTCTGGGTGAAGGGGGAGATCAGTCCCTTTGCAAAACTGCGGGAAAAGTATGGGATGGCAGAGACAGAACTCTATTGGTATATCCAAATTAGACATGCACTGCAGAGCGCTATCCCCCTGGGTACCCAATTAGCAGAATCTTAGCCCCTGGAAGACAGACTCCTCACGGACTACATCAACAAAAAGGCCACCTCACAGACCTATGGTAAGCTGGTTAATAATCAACCAGACCCCATGGTAGCATTAAAGGAAAAATGGCAAACAGACTTAGGAGACATGGAGGATTCAGACTGGATGGACGCACTAGCATCCACCTGGGGGCAGCAATCCCATCTCGGCTAAAACTCATACAACTCAAAGTGCTACACCGTGTATATTACCCGCGCACCACATTACACAAGCTTGGGCACACTCCCGATCCACTCTGCCTCAGAGGATGTGGACATATTGGAACATTTTATCATATAATATGGTACTGTCCGGATATACAATCCTACTGGACACAGGTGATTAATGAGATCTCAGAGGTGGGGGGGGGGGCGGAAGTCCTGCAAGATCCCAGATGCTGTCTCCTAAATATTTGGCATCCTACTGATTTAAACTTGGCACTACAGAACTGGGCCACGCTCGGCACGACGATTGCTAAGCGAAATATAGCCAAGAACTGGGGCTCTGGGGTGTTACCTACACATCAGCAATGGGAAAGGGACATGGATGTCGCCATGGTGGCTGAAAGAGCAGTTTACACTCACAGGGGGGGTCCCAAAAATATGGGGAAAGTGGAATGAATCCCGGGGGAGTATATGTGAGCCTCCATAAATGGCCTCAACCTCTGAAGATAGCCTGTGAATAGGGTGGAGTAGACTGAGCTATGGATATGACTAGACAATGTATGTATGGGAGAGATGCTGGGAGAATATTGTCATCCGTTGTAATGTAATATTTCTGTAATGAGATAGAATTGTCATGTATGCAGTGTAATGTGCTATGTATAATTTAACTGCAGATGTAGATGTTCACTGTTTATTGATGATATAGATATGTATGAAAACGCACTAACAATAAAAAGTTAAAAAAACACAAAAAAACAATGATACAATATCTTTCCCAGTACCTCCGCACTTGCCCAATTGATTTCCTGTTTGCAGAATTTAGAGAAATGGTCGACCTTGGGAAACAAACCTGGGCCGGGACTTATGTGGAGAGGGGAGTGTCCTCTTGCTGATACTGAAAGGGGTGCAACCAAGAATGGTGGTTCGATCCCTGTGTACATCAAAAGGAGAACCCATTATGGGGAATGCTTTGTAAGTACAGGCATTCCAGTGTTTTAACCAAACATTATATACCCACGTGATAACACTACCCCAGGACCACCAAGATGATTTTAGGGATGACATAACACCACCATGGGCGGAGGGAGGCAAGCAGAAATTGTTATTCACCCCATCATGCTGCCGAAGGTACTGGCGGCTGTATAAAGTCTGGTGGGTGGCAGGTTCCTGAACACTAACGGTTTAAGACACATGTATTAAAGGTTTGGCCTTTCCTGACCGCCACCTTAGTTGAATTTAATGTGGGGGACAAGCTAGAAAAAGCGATAATTAACATCTATAAAAACCCTGTGGCTAAAATATTAATCAATGACGCCCTTACAGACAACATACAGATAAAAAGAAGCACAAGGCAAGGTAAGGGTGCCCCCTGTCCCCCCTGTTATTTAACTTTTACATTGAACCCTTAGCTTGCCTGTTGAGAGGAGAAGAGGGGATTGTACCTTTTAAACATCAAGACTGGGAGAAAAATGTTGCACTTTATGCGGATTACTTGATGATATTCACTTCCAACTATAACCAATTGACACCCCAAAATAGAGGGGATTATAGGTCAGTTTGGGGCAGTCTCAGGCTATTTGGTGAATCAATCTAAATCGGAAATTCTCAAGTGAAATACTACTTCTGGAAACCCTCTAGTAAAAGACAAAATAAAATACCTGTGAATAGAATACACAAAGGAATTGGATGAGGTAGCTAGTTTGAATTTCACCAGAATCCACAAAGACATAAGGAAATTACTCAAGGCCTGGTCAGGCTTACAACTATCCTTTGTAGGGAAGTCCAACTTAATTAAAATGACAATATTACCAAAATGTACATACCTATTTAATTCCATCCAGATGGGTTTCAAGGCAGGGCAAATCAAAAGGCTGCAAGGGGAGCTAGCTAGTTTCATCTGGGCAGCCAAAGGGGTCAGAATTGGATGGAAAAAGCTAAGAAGGAACAAAGCGCAGGGAGGAATTGCCTGCCCAGACCTACTTGAGCATTGCATATCCTTCTAGTTCAATAACACAAGGAGACTTTTAGATAAACCTGAAACCTGGCCTATGTACCTGAAAGCCCTCATGCGCCCATATGGATTTCTCAATCTACACAAATTTGGATACCCCCCCAAAAAAAGATCAAACTAAAGACAATAAAATCAGCAGCAAGAACCTGGTACGAAATAAGGAGGACCCTAAAATCACTGTATTACAGTAAGCATGCGCCAATTTGGGAATCCCCAGGTACCACCGAATGTCTAAAAGATGCCCTAGTGACCCAGCTAAGGGGTGGTTATATAAACCACTTGGGCAGCTGATAGAAAAAAAACATATTGTACAATGGGAAATCCTATACGAAGAGACTCAAGGGTCACTATACAGATTCAAACACTATCAACTAAACAGCTGGATAAAAGACATAAAGGAAAACCTACAAGGAGATGAGGTTATTGAGCAAAAACATTTGAACACAGAGGTATTTAAAAAATAAATATCCTACTTGTATTGGGCCCTTATAAGAGCAGGTGAAACAGAATATAAAGCACCAAACAAAATCTGGGAAAAAGACATGGCGGGGCTAGACATCTCACACTTTGGGCAAACCTCAAATGCAATCATTGGCCGAGAAGCAAAATCTGCCCCATTGAAGAAAAAACATCTCTTCACGATACACAGATCTTATTAGACCCCAAAAAGATTGTCAAAGATGAACTGCAGTGAAGTAATAAAGTGTCCTAAGGATCACTGAAATAATATCGAGGGACAAAATATCGACTTGCCAAAATATCGTGGACAAAATATCGACAGTCAAAATATCGAGTTTGTATCTACAAACAGGTAAGTACAAAAATATCGAGTACAAAATATCGTTAACAAAAATATAGATGTAAAAAATATCGACTTTATTAAAAACAGTGTTAAATTAAATTAATATTAAATTTTAATTACTAAAATATACTTAAAACGACTTAAATTAAATTATAATAATTAAATAATAAATGAAAATAATAAAAAGAATTTTTTTAAATCTTATTTGTTGACCCTGAACCCTAAAAATACCCCTTTACCCAAAAACCCAAAACTGACCCTGAACCCTAAAAATACCCCTTTACCCAAAAACCCAAAACTGACCCTGAACCCTAAAAATACCCCTTTACCCAAAAACAGAAAACTGACCCTGAACCCTAAAAATGCCCCTTTACCCAAAAACTGAAAACTGACCCTGAACCCTAAAAATACCCCTTTACCCAAAAACTGAAAACTGACCCTGAACCCTAAAAATACCCCTTTACCCATGAACTGAAAACTGACCCTGAACCCTAAAAATACCCCTTTACCCATGAACTGAAAACTGACCCTGAACCCTAAAAATACCCCTTTACCCATGAACTGAAAACTGACCCTGAACCCTAAAAATACCCCTTTACCCATGAACTGAAAACTGACCCTGAACCCTAAAAATACCCCTTTACCCATGAACTGAAAACTGACCCTGAACCCTAAAAATGCTCCTTTTCCCAAAATGTATCAATATTATTTAATTACCAATTAATTATTAATTAACAATAACAATAAAGTAAATATATTAGAACATTAGCTGTAATTATTTTAATAATTAATATTATTTTTTCAAAATTAATTACTTAAAAATAACACAAAATTATATATATTAAAAATGTACTCTAATTAATGTAATTAACTAATTACAATTAATTAATTAACAATTATTTACTAATACAAAATATATTCAAAATTATATTAATTAATTAACTAATTAATATTAATTAATTATCAATTAATTATTAATTAAAAATATTAACAAACATATATTAATTAATTAATTATTATTAAATTACTTCCCACCCTATTCCCCTATAAACCCACAACCCGCTACAGAATTACATTACGCAATTATTATAAAAACAAAATTCATGTAATAAAATATTTTATAACATTAATACACACTATTCACACATATTATTACATAAAAATACACTATAAAATATTATATATTATTAAAAAATCGATATTTTTGCTATCTATATTTTATACAGTCGATATTACTTCACTTACCTGAAAAACGATATTTTTGTAGTCGATATTATGTCCAGTCGATATTTTGTCCAGTCTATATTTAAAACTCGATATTATGTCCAGTCGATATTTTGGAGTCGATATTTTGTCTCTATACCGTGTCCTAAATGTGGGGAAGAAAGAGCGGATGACCTGCACATGTTCCGGGGCTGCATAATGTTGAAGGATTATTGGAACCAGATTGGTAAGATCCTCTCTGACGTGATAGAACAAAGCATAGAGGTAAGCATGGAAATGGTTATTTTTGGGATTCCCTATAACATAGACCTTCTAACATTATCTAAGGGCCAATTAAACATTCTCTTTTTACTAATATTATTAGCCAGAAGGGAGATCTGTATTAACTGGGGTAAATCAAACGCCACCAAAGCACACTCACTGGCTAAACTCCGTACTAAGGGTGTATAAACTAGATAAACAGGGGAGGAACATCAAGAAAAACTAATTCTGGAATATCTGGGAAAGATACAACCAGACTAACATTAGCGGGTCCAATGATTAAGGCAAAGGTAACAACGATTTCAAGTTGGTTCTTGAACTGAGAAGTCATAAAGACTAGCTCCTCCCGCTCCAAAAATCGTTTGCCTGAGGCTGGACAAAAAGAGGACAAGGTTAACATTATCCCATCCAGGGCACAATCAAACCACAGTGAATAAAGCACTGAATGGATATTGGGACCTCTGACTCCCCCATACTCCTATTAAACTTGCTTAATGAGGACTAAAAATAAAGAAATACAGCAAAAAAAAAGAAAAATAGTAAGAGTAAGAATACGAATGATAAGAATCATATTAAGATTATAATAACACTAAGCATAAATATAAGAGTAGGAGGAAAAATAAGAATAAAAATAAGAATATGAAAATGATTAATAAGAATGACAGTAAGATTAAGAATAAGAATAGGAATAAGAATAAGAAGAATAAGCATAATAATAAGAGTAAGATTAAGAGTGAGAGTATGAATAAGAGTAATAATAATGATTATTGTGAGAGTAATACAAGTAGTAATAGTAAGAATAAGAATAGGAATATGATTTAGGGTTAAATATATATTTAACTAACTAGAATATGAGTAATGGTGAGAGTAAAAATACGAATATTAAGAATAATAGTACCATTAAGATTACACATAATAATAAGAGTAAGAGTAAGAGTAGGAATAAACAGAATAGGAATATGGATATTAAGAATATTAGTAAGATTACGAATAAGAATAATAGTAAGATTACGATTAACACTAAGCACAAGCATAAGTGTAGGAGTAGGAATAAGAATAAGAGAAAGACTAAGATTAAGAGTAAGACTAAATAGAATAAGAATATTAAGAATAATATTCAGAGTATGAATGAGAATAATAAGAATAAAAGTGAGAATAAGAATAAGATTATGAATAATAATAATAATGATAATAATAATAATAGTAAGACAAATACTAATAGTAAGAATAAGAATAGGCATATGAGTATTAGAGTTAAAGTTAGATTTAGAGTTAAAGACAAAAAAGATTAAGTAAGAGTAAAAAAGGATATTAAGAATAACAGTAAGATTAAGATTAAATATAATAATAAGAGTAGGAGAACGACTAAGTGGAAGGGTCAGAATAAACAGAATCCAAATAAGAATAATACTAATAAAAGAAAGAGGAGCAATAGGAACAAGAATATCAAGCATAATATTAAGAATAATAGTGAGAATAAGAATAAGAGTAAGAATAAGAAGAATAACAGTAAGAGTAAGATTATGAATAGGAATATGAGTTAGAGTTTAAGTTAGATTTAGCGTAAGACTAAGAATAAAAATAATACATTTAGAATTAAGACTGACAATCAGAATAGGAATCAGAATAAGAGTAAGAATATGAGTAAGAGTAAGAATAGGAGTAAGCATTTGGATGATACCTTTTTATGGAGAGATTCATACTGAGCTTCTATTCTTTCTAAGGATTACATATAGCATGTGTAACATTAATCAATTTTATTTTAATCAAATTATTCAGCTCAGAAAAATGGAAGGTTGTGTTTGTCATGCTGACCAGCAGATGACTACATGTGTTAAGGGGTTCTGATCATTGAATATGAATGTAAATAATGTTCCACCTACCTCCCTGGGTCTTGACCAAGTCTCCACCAATCATCTTGTAAGGATGGGTATCGGTGCCGGCGGCCCACACTCCTGCTGCACCAACAGAGACGTGGAGGAATTTTCCCTGCAGCTTAGTCCAGACTAAATTGTTCAGGATTGAAATAATTCCAGCTTCATTCATTCCGAACACCAGGCCATTGCCGGCATCAATCTGCACCAGGGAACCACTGATTTTATCACACTTCAGAGATATAACAGCACCTACAGGGTAAGAAGAAGAAGAAGAGGACACATGAGCACTGAAATTATAGACAAAGGACACATGCTCTGCCTATTGTTACCAATTCTTTAAAACAGACATGGGATCCACCCAGGCTAGTAGTGCTGCCTCACTTCATGGTATTAGCTGTTGATGTTACATTCCTCTTCCTAAAGAGTGCTTTCGTAATTGAGGAACTAAGATCCATTTGCAAATTCACTCACTCATTATACACCCAAATTCTATACCTCTTACATGCATTTCAAGCAGAAAGCAATCTGTTTCTGTTTTGCTTTTTCATAACAAGAAGCCTTTTAAAATGTTAAACTGCATCATCAGCGCAATACCAGCATTACTGCCTGTGGCCTCATGGGAGGAAAGACCAGATGGGCTGAACTGTGAGCTTTGCTGTGTTATGGGTGTTTAGGGGTGGCTAAGAAATCTAGCTCCTCAGTTTCTACATCTAGACATAGGCACCACTAGGGTCTATGGCTATTAAGTTCTTCATGTTTTTTTCTGACTTATTTGTATTGAATGTATTTCTTCTATTTCACTGGAATTAGTTCTACCTTTATGGCCAATGATGAAGAGGGTGAGACCCACAAAACAGATCTCCATCAGTGTGCATCTATCCAACTGCTGTTGATGTACCGTGAATGTGAGCAGATACCTGCATGAAAGGTTGTGATAGGTAAATGTCAAATATCTTTATTCGATTGTTTACATTAAACAATCATAAAAGTACATTTCATAACATAAACATTTGACACAAATATAATTATAAAAAAGAGTGTTTCCAACAGGCCACGGACACAAGCGAAATTTGTGATAGTTATAAAGTGGCAGTAGGCCACGGAAAGAGGCTTAAAACCGCTTTAGAAATATGGAGCAGGGGAATGCGACACTGAAGCCTCCTAAAACGTGACACTCCGGTGGCGCAATGCTCTTGTAAATATGCACCCTAATGCACACAGGTGAAAATAGTGTCAACCGATGTTAGTGTAGGTGTGTAAATATTTTAAGGTGCACACTGAACACCATGGGGGTGCAGTAGAATGGGGTTTCATCACAGGCATCAGGATTGTTACTACAGATGTACAAACATGTCTTTGTAAGTGCAACCATAAACTGGATGATTGTCACTGATAGAAAAGGGAGTTGGGCATATCTCAAAAAATGTGACATTTTCAAACTTCCATATAGATCCTGCCCCATTTCTCCCAATCCTCTAAAAAAAGGAAAGTCCATATGATTCACTGAGATCAGGGCATCTTTCGGGTTCCTTTATTAACATCTGTACTGCTGTGGCGCAATTGAAGTTTAAATGTTAGGAGTGGTGAAGGTCCCAAGTTGGTTTTCCTGAACTGCCCTAGTGTGGTTGAAGTAATAAACATATTTTGCCCTTGTGCAGATTCCTAGATTGATTGGGTGGATTTGCAAAATGTCCTTTACATGCCAAATGCGTTTCATGTGCAAATTGCCCTGCATTACTTTTTGCACGTGCATCAGTTCATGACTCAACGTTCTTGAGGGGGAGGTAGGTACAGATTCAAATGCATCAACACTCATAGCTCCGTGTTAGAGGAAGATTCTGAAACATGGTGAACTGAATTATTCTAAATTTGGCAAAGAGATAGAACTTCACTCAGAAAGCATGCTTTGTGACTTGATGTACATCCGTTCAGCTGTTTTCAAGGAATAAGCATTTAAAAAACTGCTCAGGTGGGCATGAAGGGGTTAAATCTTGTAATATAATAGACAATTCTGGACCATTGGTGTCCAGAAATGCTCTGATTGGCCAAATAAAAGAGGACAGCTGGATCCTGATTGGATGGCCACAACATGGAAAATATGTTGAGGCAGTTATTACAGGACTCAGAGGCATTGGACCCCAAGTCCTGAAAAAAGAAATGAAATACCTCTTAGGGGGGCAGGTTGAGCCGCAGGGCCAAAATGAAATTTATATATCACTCTAGCAATAAAACCTTTAAAACAACAGTGAAACAACTACCATTGTGCAGGCTGTAGAATGTGTGCAGTGGGGACTGGCTGCCTGGAGAGGGGTTTGGTGCAGATTCAGCCCACCACTGCTCGCGGCCTTCTTTTGGGCCCTGCCAACGGCCATGCACAGAAGAGGTTAGGCACCTGTAGGAGGATGGGCACAATGTATCGCCACAGGCTAGGTCCTATACCCAGTCTTTTACTCCACCCTTCCAAAGGCCATGCTTTAACAGAAGTTAGGCAGCTGTGTTAGGATGGGTCCAATGTCTGGCCACAGGCTTGTTCATATGTCCAACTTTCTATTGCACCATGACAACTGCCAGGTGTAGCAGAGGTTAGGGACCTGTGGGAGGGTGGATGCAATGTCTGGCTATAGGCTAGGTCCTACGCGCAGCCTTCTATTGCACCATGCCAATGCCTGTGATCAGCAGATGTTAGGCACCAGTGGGAGGATGGATACATTGCCTGGCCACAGGCTAGGTTCTACTCTGAGCCTTCTATTGCGCACTGCCAAAGGCTGGGCACTGTAGAGTTTGGGCACCTGTGGGAGTATGGGTACAGTGTCGGGCCATAAGCTAGGTCCTACACCCAGCCTTCTATTTTGCCCTGCCAATGGCTCTGTACAGCAAGAGGAGCCTGGGTGTCTATGGACTGTTCGGTGAAGGATGTGGGCACTGGATAGAGGGTGTACAAAAAGCCCCACAGAATACTGTTGAAGGCCGTGAGAATCTGAGTTTGGACATCCTCGAGGTTATTTGTCTATGGGGAGTTTAGGCACTTGAAGAGGTTTGGGTGCAGTGCTGGTCCAGAGGCTACAGCTAAATCACCTGCTGTGCACACCTATTGGCCATGTGTAGTGGGCTAGGAACACCCGAGAAGGAAAGGGCTTGGGGCCTGCCTGGTAGTTGGGCACACACAGGGGTTTAGTGCATGGCCTGACCTCCTAGCCATACCCTGCCCCAAACACCCCCTTGCACACAGCCAAATGTCAGGCACAATAGGGGTTTAAACTCTTGCATGGGGATGGGTGGAGTGCCTCACAAGAGGCTGGGTACCAGCAGGTGGTTGGGCACCTCTGGAGAATTGGGTGTAGTTTTTAGACTTGCACAGGCTAAGAGGCCATGTGATGTAGGGTTTAGGGCAAATGTGGGGGAAAGGTTACAAACTCTACCCAGAAATGTGGGCACTTAGAGGGGCTTAGGGGTTGGAAGTAAGGTCTCACTAGATATCAGGGCCTGTGGAAAACTCCCCCCACTGAACGTGGCCAAATGCTGTGCGTAGTTGCGGGCGGGGGGTTTGACACTGGATTTCTGAGGAGGGTTGAGATATGCTCAACTTTTAGGATGATAAAAAAAGTACAAACATTTTAAATCAAAAAGTCAAAAATTAAAGAAATATTGTAGTTAGGTGTGGTAAACAATTTGTAGCTTTTGATAAAAAAACATAGAAATTATAGCTAGCTGTTAAAATGGGAAAATAACTAAGTCTGTCTGCTTTATCTCCTGCCTGTCCTCCATGCTCCATTGGTTGCCCCTTCTGCCTGTCTTACATGGTCAGCTTGTTGTACCAGCCCCCTCTCACCTGCCCTCTCTCCAATGTGTGCTGCCCCAGCCACCCCAGCTTGGTACCACTGTACCAGTACTGGTCACATGGGAAAAAAGTACAAAGACAAAAAATCTCCCTGGTACAAATCAGAAGGTCCCATTTTTAGCTTTTCCCTGCACAACATTTGCTCTGTGCTATTGAAATCTATTGCATTTATTATATATCTATATTCATCCTGCCTCCTTGCTTTACTAGCTTTTCATGGTTCCGGTGCTTGTCACTAACTTTCCGTCCATTTCTATAGGCTGTACCATACTGTTCCCTACTTTACCAATGCTTGTTACTGTGCTATTCCTTATGTGCTTCTCTTATCAGTTTCATGTTTGCCAAAGTACTATTTCCATCAATTTTTCCGCAACTATTTTCTTTGCCATCAGCCCTCATTCCCCTTCCTCTATCGCTCTTGCCCTATCTGCTGAGTTCCTGGCTCACTACAGTGATTCTCTGTACCTCATGTTGATCCCCCAAACCTTACCCCTCCTCCTATGGAACACTTTGATTAAAACAATCCCCACACATCCCTGTCCCTTGTCAGAAAGCCGCCATATTGGAGTCAGCCATTACTTTTAGAATGACTTATTTGTAGCCTGCTTTGTATCCCGCTGTTTAGATAACAGAATAGTATTGCAAACACACAATTTATACTTGTTTCTGTCTCGGTGTTATATTGCCCAATTACCTGATATCCTAGAATTTATGGTCAAATATGACAGATGCACACTAAGAAACAGTCCTCTCTCTGTGTCTATAGTATTGTCCCAGTGGCTGCCTCTTCTAACGTGTAGTACTCTTTCCGTTTCCAACCTGGCTTGTAGGCCCACCTTCATCTTGATTCTTTTTTAGTTTTGCAAACCTGCCAGCTTAGGCACCTCTGTTTATGCAAGACTGTGGCTTTATATCATTGATGCAGTAGCATATTTAGATTTCTATATTTTAATAGAGCAGAATGTTGAAAACCCAAAGAGAATTTATCTTTTTTTTTTGTGGGGTGTTCATGACGGATTCCTTCTACAGAGGAAAAGGATGTTCTTCAGTTTTCCCATGATTAAATATAATGTTGACCATGTGACAGGTGGGGAGACTTTCTGAAAGTGTCCATCCAGCTAAAATTATAATATTTAAATCTATATATATAAAAACGAATGTATGTCTGTCTCTCTGGTGGTCCTTTATGCATTACTACACTATTCATCCGATTGCCATGAAACTTTGGGAAGTTGTCGAGTACACTCCTGCAAAGGTTTCTGGCATAAACTTTTTTAAAGATCGCCCTCCCAGGGCTCTCATAATCTATCAAAAACTGAATTAGCAACCATGACTTTGCAAAAGTACAAGACGTTCGGTGAAAAAGATGATAAAAAATGTAAACGGAGCTAAATTTTGAATGGGAAATTCAAGGGGGAAGATGTACTGTTGCCACGTATTTCAATGATACCAACAGATATGCCATTTGAATTAAACGTTTACAGTTTCTGGTGCGACTCGCTTTTGCAATGACCATCAACAAAGCACAAGGACAATCGCTGCAAGTGTGTGGACTAGATTTGGAGAATCCATGCTTCTCACATGGACAACTGTATGTGGACAGCTCACGGGTCGGAAAACCTTCTGATTTATTCATGTACGCACCAGATGGAAAAACAAAAAATATCGTGTATCCACAAGCACTCGAATAAGTAAATAGAATTAAAACAACCCTTTGAAATGTTTTCCATATTAAAATGAGTAAGTTTCAATAAAAATGACACAATGTAAATTGAATGTTATCATAACAAGTTTACTTGAATTTCCTCTGTTCTAAGATTGCAGCAACGCGCGACGGGTAAGCTAGTTATTTATATTATTTACGGTGAATTTCTGTCCTTTTTCCATGCAAATCCCAAACCAATCCAGAGAGGTGTTTTCTACTTTTGATGTGAGCTGCAGAAAAATGGGGTGAAATCCTATGTGGACAACACAGAGAACGTTGTGGCAGCATATAAGAAACAAACTGCTCCCCCTCTTCAGTTAAAGAACTGTATGAGAGAAGTCAACAGATGGATGAGCCAGCACTGTTTAACTCTAAACTCCGACAAGACTGAGGTCAATATCTTTAGGGGAATAGATCCCAGATGGAAACATTTCTGGTGGCCAGTAGAGATGGGTGAAGCACCTAAATCTGTGGCAAAGGCAAAAAAATGTAGACGTGTGGATTGACAACAAGTTAGCATTATCTCAGCAGACCAATGCTACTGTCACCGCCTCCCACTGCATGATTAAAAAATTTAAGAAAAACATGCCTTATGTCCCCACTGAGTCGAGAAAGCTGGTGGTTACCACTCTGGTCCAGACCAAATTGGACTATTGTAAATAGTCTCTATTTGGGCATGCATAAGCATCTTAGCCAAAAACTTCAATCTATCCAAAACACGGCTGCGCGATTGTGGAACAATACCTCCAAATATGATTCTATTACCAAGTAAATTCGCTGACTACATTGGCTTCCAGTGGCCAAACAATTTGAGTTTAAGGCCCTCTGTTTAGCTTCAAGGCTTTAAATGACACAGGACTTTGGTCGCTCAAAAAGCCATTTGTTTGGTATCATCCGGCCAGACAGCTGCGGTCCTCAGGGACCAAAATGATGAAGTGGAGTTCTGGACTTTTTGGTACTGTCCAGAGGTGTCAGGGATAACACCCGAAGACCCCTGAGTTCTACCTGTCTCGGTGCACAAATAAACAGAAACACGGGCTTCTCGATGGTGGCGTCAAAGACCAAAGGTTTATTACTGCAGGGACACAGAAGTCACAGAAACTACACACGGGCAGAATCTAGGAGCCTGTTCGAATTGTACAAAGTGGGTTGCTCCTTAAATAAAGAATTTTTAGCTTGGGGCAACATTCTCCACATGCTAGTACATTTCTAAACCTTCATGTCCTAAACAATAAATATTTGGCGTTACACAAGAATCGTCCACAATATCTGATGTCAAAACATTACGAACGAGGGGTTCCCACTGTTCCATCATAATCCCATGTCAACTTTTCATTCAAGAGCCGGGCCGCCTCATCGTAAATTTCGTTACCTCCCCCTAATAAAGGCCCAGAAGGAAAGGAGCAGAGCCAGGTGCAGAAGATAGAAAAGCAGGATAAGAGATGTTTGTGGGTCGTAAATGGGCAAGGCTACCAGCTTCAGCCGCCTAATCATGATCAGGCCAACGAACACGAGAACCAGTATAGCAGGACTGGCCTCGGGCTGGGGAGGCAGCTTTTGCCGAGTCATGCGGCCACAGCGTTTCTGTCATAAGGTGCACGTGTCACTAGCAAGGTGAATCGTCGGCTAAAGCTTACGTGTCCTTAAGTGAAGTGAATTGATCAGGGGTCACTGTGTGTCCATTGACTATGTGAGGGCAAGAATACAAAATGGCTGCCATAATCTAAGATGGATGCCATGGGTGAATCAGAAATGTGTTTATAACAAGAGTGCTCTTGCTCGTAGCATAGCGAAAACACCAGGATATGCTCAATGGATCATTTGCGGTTTACTGGTACCAAAATTATGAGTTTACGACAATGTTGAAAACACGGGTTCAAATCGTCACGGAACCTCAGACCCTCCTTTTGCCCTTACATAGGCAATTACTCAGTCTATATCAGAGTCTATCTCGATGTTCATCAGGTCAGTGATATGTTGTTGTATCATCATCCTTTCTCGTACCTTGTCTCCAAACACAGGGGGTTTTCTGAAACAGGTTGCAGTACAGAGGCTACACAGAGCGGGACCACATTGGATAATAAGGCAGCACGAGAACAGGAATACTAGGATAATACCAACAACCATCAGAACCTTCCATCCCCACGCTGATAGTAGAGTCCAAAGCCACTCCATTAAGGACCAGTTTCCCTTGTCTACATGAATAGAATCGGAAATCTTGTGTAGCTTAGAGATCGCTTCGTATACAGTCGGAGCATTATTGGGTATAAAAACACAGCAGCTCGATTGGATCATTCTGCATACCCCACCTCGATCTGCAAGTATTACGTCAAGAACCATACGATTCTGCAACGTCATGAGACGATCCGCCTGGAGCTCAGCTGTTAAGTTACTAAGGGCACCAGCAGTTTCTGTAATAGTAGATTCAACTACCCGTGTTAGCTGACGTAGATTTCTACTATTGGCCATAGGCCCCCAGAAAGGAAGGAAACCTTTGAAAAAGTCTCCGGCTTCCTGACCAGCGGTATCTTCTTTGCTGAAAACACCTCTTGCTACTCTGGTCTTGTGATAATCTGGGGAAGCAGTGTATGTCGGAGGCAGTAGTCGAGCAATATAACATGAACCTGAAAAGTCAGCAGGCAGCCATGTATATGCCCTATCCTGACAGATGAAGTAGGTACCCTTAGCAGTTAAGAAGGCAGGGGAGGAGTTCGACGGATACACGTAAGTCTCAACACAGTCACTCCTCCCTAGCCGAGCTCTTGGATTTCTCCCATTTCCTTGCAAGCAGAATTGACCTCGTTGAGGTACGACCCAGACTGGAGTTGAGCTTTTACGCTTGCTTTCACCCAAACTAATACTATACTCCGTAGAATTCCAACTCAGATAAACCCGTAGTTCATCTCTAGGGACAGATGGGGAGTTATTGACGTCTTTAATCATGTCAGTTATTCCCTTTATCAAAGCTTTATTAACGGATGTATACCTAGCGGAACGTGGATGACGCGGGGGATAGGTTTCGAGAGCATAAGCAAATACAGTTTGGAAGACCCGACATGATCCATTATAGCTAAAAGGCAAGACCAGATAGGGAATGCCTTTATCCATAGTGTGAGGTATCAATCCACATACCCAGCAGTCTGTTGTGTTAACTACCAGTTGGTGTTGATGCAAGAGTTGTACAAAAGTGTTATTTATGAATTCTGAGCGTCGAGCTTGCTCATGTTCAGGGAACGAGTGAAAAGAATGATAAGAAGCAACAGTAGAAGAAACAAGATCAAGGGGAGGTACTGTAGTTGTTATCAGTGCAAAAATTAAATGTACACCAAAGACGATTCCACCCACCAACGTTATTAAAACAATCAAAAACATAATTGCACATTGCATCAGAAAACATTTGTTATGAAGAATCTTGTAAAGTCTATTTCTGCGAACATAAATTACATTCTCTCGGTGCAGCTCAGGAAGCTCCATCTTCTACAACCGCTCGCGACCACTGATGATATGTACGTAGTTGAAAATGCCTCTATCAGCCCTGGGAGATCCCAGAACTAACAGAAAGACCGACCTTGTGTCTGGCCCCCGCAGATTCAACTAGGCACAAAGCCACGACCCTACGGCTACCCAGACGGCAAGGTTATTAAAACAACATAACATACATAGAAAAATACAAAATATTAGCAAACTTCCTGGCTGGAGGCAATGTATCAAATTAAAATATGAAAAATAGGCAGTTTCCTGCTTTATTAGTTCTTAGAATGAGACCGTAGGTTGTATCTCAACTTTCCTGGAGTTGTTTGATCCGGAAACAGTCTATCTTCAGCAGGGGTTACAATGTTCGAGTTCGCAGATGGCAAATGTTCGTTTGATGCTGAGGACAAATGTTCAGTGTTCAAAGTAGCAGTTTCAGGAGGGGAGTCAGAGTTCGGTGAATCAGTAATCAGTTCTGCATCGCTGAAAGGAATGTATCTAGGAACGGGATCGGTTTCAGAAGCACCAATTCCTTTTTTCACCCAGTTATCTTAAGGAAGTGGAAGGGGTACACGCTTAGCATGCGTCGCATGGACCCAATTCTTTCTGCCAGCCACACGTATAGCAGTCCTTGTCGCCAGGAGAACTTGAAATGGTCCGACGAACTTGGGTTGAAGATTTCTGGTCCGTCCAAAGTTTCTGATGACGAATTGGTCACCGGGCTTCAGCTGATGACCTGGACTTTCCGGTGGCTTTGGTAATGCATCGAAAACCTGTTGGTGAATGAGACTCAATTTAGCAGTCAAGTCAAAAAGGTAATCGATTAACATTGGATATTCCAGTTGTTTGAACTCCCTCGGTCTAGGTACCCCCCAAACGTTTGCAGGTCGACCGAACACAATCTCATAAGGGCTAAGCCCTACTCGAGAATGTACAGTCGCTCTTGTGGATAACAGAGCCAAAGGTAGTGCGTCTGCCCAGGACAAGCCCGTGGAGGCTTGTATCTTGGCCAGTTTCAGCTTGAGGGTGCCATTGTACCCTTCAACTAAACCAGCAGACTGGGGGTGATTCGCACTGTGAAATTTTTGTTTTATGTTTAAACCTGCACACACACTCTGCATAACTTTCCCTACGAATTCACTTCCGTTATCTGACCATACAATCCGTGGCATACCGTACCTGGGAAAATATTCCTTGAGAAGGATTTTGGCAGTGGACAAGGCAGTATTGTCCTTTAGTGGATATGCTTCGATCCACCTTGAAAAAGCACAGACTACCACTAGAACGTACTTGAGATTGTTGCAGCGATCCATGTGGATGAAGTCTAACTGAATAACTTCGAAGGGGCAAGAAGGAGGAGCAAAGTGACCAGCGGGTGTGGGGATTCCCTTGCCAGGATTATGCATCAGGCATATCATGCAATTTCTCACCACTCTTTCTGCACACTTACTAATTCCATCATTCTTCCAGACTGGAGCCAACATCTTACAAATCCCTTTAGAACTGATGTGCGCTGCTCCATGCGCCATCGTTACCACTGCAAGCACATACGCATCAGGCAACATCCAACGCTGCTGTTCCGACAAATCAATCCAACATCCATTCGAGTCCAATTTACCCGTATTCTCTTTCCATGCCAGCTTCTCCTCTTCAGTCGCCTCTTTCTGAATTGCTTTCACACTTTCCGCTGTATCCTCACACATTCCCGATTCAGTAATCCATCTTGCAGACGTTGCAACATACATTCTACTCATCGTATTCCTAGCTGTCTGTTTAGCGGTCTCATCAGCAAAAGCATTTCCACGACCAACATCATCCGTGATTGCTCGATGAGCACTGCACTTCACAATCGCAACTTCAGTCGGTAAGGTTAGAGATTCCAACAAGTCATTGACTAGCTGACCATGCTGGATCTTAGTCCCATGGGACGTAATGAAACCTCTTTCCTTCCACAAACGGCCAAAACTATGTGCTACGCCGAACGCGTACTGACTATCTGTGAACACATTCACTCTCTTTCCCTTAGCTAAAACACACGCTCTCGTCAATGCAATTAATTCTGCAGCTTGGGCAGAATTCTGACTCACTCTTGCAGTCTCCACAATCGTACTCAGAGTCGTTACTGCGTAAGCAGCTGTTACATCACCATTCTCCAATTTAAAACAAGACCCGTCAACATACAACGTGCCATCTGGATCTGGTAACGGAGTGTCTTTAAGATCAATCCGTCCTTTTGTCTCTTCCTCGGTTCTGAAACAACAGTTATGAGGTTCAGATTCACTCGACTCCTGATCAGTCGGCAACAATGTTGCTGGATTCAATACATTACATCTTTTAATCTGAATATGACTTGCTAGCAGTGTCAGCTCGTAGCCTGATAATCTCGCACTGGTAAGGTGCTGTGTCTTGGTTCGGTTCATGAGCGTGTCCACGGCGTGAGGAACCATGACCACAAGCATGTCGTTCATGACCAAACCAGCAGATTGTCGAATGGACGCTGCAGCTGCTGCTGTAGCTCTCAAGCAACTAGGCAACGCTCTGGCTACCGGATCTAATGTTGATGAAAAATACGCACAAGTGCGTTGTTTATCACCAAATCGTTGCCTGAAGCTTCGGCTCCTAGAGAGAAGCCGAAAATATCTCTGCTTTCCTCGGCTATCGGAATGCTGAAAAAGGCATTCTTCAAGTCGATAACTGAAAACCATGTGGCTGTAGCAGGAATCAACGTTAACAATGCAGTAATGTCTGGAACCAAAGGAAACTGTGGAATCACAATTTTGTTAACCTCTCTAAGATCAATTACAAATCTATAGACTGGAGGCTTTGAAGGATCAGTGCGTTTCAGAATTGGCAGTACAGGGCTGTTACAGACATTTCCTCTAGTTTCTTCTACTACGTCTTTCTTGATCAAATCTTGCACTATCAATAAGAGCGCACGTTCACCTTCACTAGAGATCTTGTATTGTGGGATTCGTGGAAATTTGACATTTGCTTTCAAAGTGACTACATATGGCGGAATTTCTAAAAGACCTACGTCGTTAGGACCAGTCGCCCAAAGAGTATCAGGGAGAGAACGCAGCTCCAGTGGGAGCGCATCCATTGACAAGTACATCGGAGAGATGATTCTCTTACCCAATGTAAGCTGTACTCCTGCCGGAGAACATTACAGAGTCGCGTACAGGCGTTTTAACAAGTCTAAACCAAGCAGATTTTCATTACAACCAGTCGTCAAAATCAGGGGTGCTTTAAATTGACGGGGTCCAACAGAAATTGACAAAGGACCAGATACGGGGTTGTGAACAGGGGCGCCTGAAAAACCTACAGAAACATTTGTTAAGCCAGACAAAGGTGCGCCAGGGAGTTTCGCATGTATGATAGAACTTTTTGCTGCACCAGTATTCAACAGAAACGGTTCGACTACACCTGATGTTGCTACTGCGACATAAGGCCCACTCTGATCTACTGGAACTGATACTACTCCCTCTCTTTGTCCATGGCTGTCCTAGTACTCATTTTGCTGAAATTCCTCACTAACTTCACAGTAGTCTTCAACGTGATACTGTTGAGATCTATTTGGCTGGGCAGACTGTCCGTTGCGCTGATCAAAATAATTAGAGGGGCGATCATTCGTTTGTGGAGGCATAGCGCCTCGTCCTCGACCTCTAGAATTTTGCGTAGAACCACCACGACCTCTCTGAGCTGCTGCAGCATTATTTTGTGCTAATACTGGACACTCATTTTTATAATGACCTTCCTTCTTGCAGTAAGCACACTGATTCCATTGGTATTGTGGTCTCTGATATGGCCCTTGCTGTGTATTTGTCTGATTCGTGCGAGGCGGATATGCCTGCTGCAAAAGAACTTTAGTTTTTAAATCTTTTGTTTTCTTATCCGACTTTTCCTTCTCTTCTTTATCCCTATTTTCATAATACTGAGCAGTTGCAAGTATTTGCGCAGTCGTAGAGACAGCCCACGCACTTTCAGAATCTTTTAATTTATTACTGAGCTCTGGTAACAGATTGTGCACAAATGTATCAACAAATAGTCTCTGTCCTCCTTCCGTGCTCATATCTTGACCACTGTGATCTACGAAAGTTTCTTCAAACCTTGTGAAAAAGTCGGAGACACTTTCGTCCTTTTTCTGTTTGCATGCGGACAACTTGTCCCAGTTAACGTGCAATGCTGGCATCAGAGTTTTCATTAAATCGATTATTCTACCAGGCA
Organism: Lissotriton vulgaris; assembly: GCF_964263255.1. NCBI lineage: Eukaryota > Metazoa > Chordata > Amphibia > Caudata > Salamandridae > Lissotriton > Lissotriton vulgaris. The sequence goes on along the minus strand of NW_028247347.1, from coordinate 222,188 downwards.
AATCAGCAATTAGAGGTTTGGGTTAAGAACCACCTATTTGTTGACCATCTGCCGCTATTATAGCTGCCCAATCACCACCTAGGGCAACTGGATGATTTTCTTTACGAATTTTAGCCCAAATTGGTTGTGGTACTACATTGCCAAATAACATGTCGATGTCCGCTAAATTCATTACACAAGCTTCAACCGTTTGCGCCAACTCTTTGTAATATCCAGCTGGATTTTTACGCGGATCTGGCAAGGCCTGTTTTACTGCGAACACTTCGGCTCGTTTCCACGGAATGTGTATCCACACTCTCTGGAATTGGGCCGGAGCGGCTGCAATACCATTCACTGCGTCAGCTTGAACAGCTTCGCGCCATATTGGAGGAACCTCCCTCATAGGATATTGTCGAACTTGCTTCGTACTACGTTTGTCTAAATCTCTTGGTGAACGAAGGGAAGGATCAAATCTAAAATCCAAAATTAATTCCATTGCTTCTTTTATTTCCTGACCAACTATCATACTGGCAGCAAATTTTTGTTGAACTTGGATTAATTCATACGGTACCTGTTCAGATTCGCTCTCTTCCCATTCTTCACGTAAAAGGGAACACATGACATCAAACACATAGCGCTGTGTCGGTTCCTTCCATTGCATGAATGTATCTAATACATCTTGCACACTATATCTTCCAACTTTCGAAATCCACCTAAGGGCAGTAGAGTCTAATATTCCACGTTCTTCACTACTAGGGAGCTGACTACGTCTCTGAACGGAGTCAGAGACAGGACTCCTAATCAAGGTTTTGTAAAAGGGAGATAGAATATTAGTGACAGAATCAGTGATTCTCCGACGAACAGAAAGCGGAGTCATATAACTTGCAGAAGTTTGGAGGAGAGTAGTAGTAGGGACAGAAGAAACAGCAACAGCAGGGGTAACAGGCAAAGTAGCTTGAGAAACAACAGGTATCAGTGGTACTGGCATAGGCAGAGGAGCTGGCAACCCTGGAAGAGGGGGTGCCGGAGGTACATTAATATTGACCACAGGAGGTACAGGAGCTTGATTCAGGGGAGCAGGAGCAGGTATACCAGGCTGTCCAGCAACCGGTAATTGAACATTCGGCAAGGGTGGACCTGTAGCACCCTGTGCATACGGTGGGGGCGACCTCAACAAGTAAGACAACAGGGGATCCTTTTCAGGGTCCTCTACTATCTTAGCTGTACTCGATGGCAAGGCAGGATAGCACTTGTCTATCGCTAAATTACGCTCTCTATTGGCCACCTCCATCGCTTTCTCAGATTCATTGAGTTGCAGCTGCTTGGCAGACTGTTCTAAAGTCAACTCTTGCTCTTTCTGTTCTTTCTTCAGCTTTTTAGTTTCTCTCTGTTTGGATTCTTTTCGCCAATAACGGAAAGAATCAAACATTGCCGGCCGGGCTTTCTTCTTAAACAATTTCATTTCTAAATTATCTAGAATTTCGGGTTCAAAACTACCATGCAGTGGCCAACTAAGGACACCATCTTTCTCCGTGTATCGGATCCACACCTCATTATAAGATATAGGACCCACACCATGTTTACAGTACAGATCATAAAGAGGAGTTCCAATCGGAGGAACCAGACATGAGTCCTCCAACCGGGAATCCCTGTTGCAACCAAAACAAGACAACATACAATTTCTCCGACTTACCATTTTATAAACCGGAACACAGAACAGACACAAACAAAAGTGCGCACTCGAACCAAGAACTTAGGCCTACCAAAGCGAACAAATGTATCGATACCCAAACTAAACCAAATGATTATCGTAACTAGAACAACCAGTGATAATCTTACTAAACCAAACCAAACCAAGAACTAAAAGGATTATCCAAACAGGAGAAAACCCTTAGGAAGTAACCAAACAACTAGCAACCACTTAATACTTAACTGAGGTACTGAAGACGTCACCAACGAGAAACCCGTCTCGTCTCGCCGTACTAAGGTCTGCACCTCGGGTCCAAGACAGGGTGACAGTCAAGGCAGCGGACCACTGCAGCCGTCCGAACGGGAACCCTTGTGGAAGAGAACGTCGGGCCACTTTTGCGATATGCCGGGATCGATGATGGGGCGCCTCCCTCTGGAATCTTCACACGAAGCTTCTCGAACTCTTCAGGCTTTTGGACCGGTACCGAATGACGTCGCCCCACGGGGGCGCCAATTGGAGTTCTGGACTTTTTGGTACTGTCCAGAGGTGTCAGGGATAACACCCGAAGACCCCTGAGTTCTACCTGTCTCGGTGCACAAATAAACAGAAACACGGGCTTCTCGATGGTGGCGTCAAAGACCAAAGGTTTATTACTGCAGGGACACAGAAGTCACAGAAACTACACACGGGCAGAATCTAGGAACCTGTTCTAATTGTACAAAGTGGGTTGCTCCTTAAATACAACATTTTTAGCTTGGGGCAACATTCTCAACATGCTAGTACATTTCTAAACCTTCATGTCCTAAACAATAAATATTTGGCGTTACACAAGAATCGTCCACAATATCTGATGTCAAAACATTACGAACGAGGGGTTCCCACTGTTCCATCATAATCCCATGTCAACTTTTCATTCAAGAGCCGGGCCGCCTCATCGTAAATTTCGTTACCTCCCCCTAATAAAGGCCCAGAAGGAAAGGAGCAGAGCCAGGTGCAGAAGATAGAAAAGCAGGATAAGAGATGTTTGTGGGTCGTAAATGGGCAAGGCTACCAGCTTCAGCCGCCTAATCATGATCAGGCCAACGAACACGAGAACCAGTATAGCAGGACTGGCCTCGGGCTGGGGAGGCAGCTTTTGCCGAGTCATGCGGCCACAGCGTTTCTGTCCTAAGGTGCACGTGTCACTAGCAAGGTGAATCGTCGGCTAAAGCTTACGTGTCCTTAAGTGAAGTGAATTGATCAGGGGTCACTGTGTGTCCATTGACTATGTGAGGGCAAGAATACAAAATGGCTGCCATAATCTAAGATGGATGCCATGGGTGAATCAGAAATGTGTTTATAACAAGAGTGCTCTTGCTCGTAGCATAGCGAAAACACCAGGATATGCTCAATGGATCATTTGCGGTTCACTGGTACCAAAATTATGAGTTTACGACAATGTTGAAAACACGGGTTCAAATCGTCACGGAACCTCAGAAGGGCCCTAGAATATGTACTTTGGGTTAGGGCGATCGTAGTATTTATTATGGCACCGCAAAGATGTGAAGCACACTTCCAGCCGAGTTGAGAGGAGTAGTTTCTATTACAATTTTCAGGAGAAAGTTGAAAACCAAACTTTCCCAAAACTGAGCAACGAGGAGGATTTACGGCAGTCAACAGCGCCAAGACACCCCCGGGAATTCGTACGTTCGACAAATTTCATTAACATTAACAAATTAAAACATTTCTCCTCGTTATGCCTCTGCGTCCATTTTTGGAGCTGCCATAGGTTTATGTGAACTGGTAAACATGGAGCAGCATCAACCTCCTCGACGCTGAGTAAGGCAACTCAGTGTCTTGCTGTGCTATGTCTTATTCCATATCTATGAGGCCATGCAAAGCCATGCAGGGTGACTGTGCACCTCCTAATAGGTATTGTTGATACGCTTGCACCACCGGAGAGTGTCGGTGATGCAAACCTCTTATAAATAAGCCCTAAATATTCTGTACGTTTTTTAGGTCTTTCACCCTCAGGTATCTACTTATAAAATAATGGGCACGTAAGTGAAAAATACATTTCAAAAGTTGTTACTAAGTGGAAAATGCACTGTAATACATTATAAAACCTCTTTTAGTTAATGCAATGCAGAGATCTGTGTGTAACCAGAAAGACCCAAATTAAATTTTGATTGGTGCAGTCGAGAATAGTGATGTGTATTGATGGTGCTGTGAGGTCACAACAAGCTCTGTATATATGTAATTCATTCTTTTATACTTAAATTACACACAGTGTAAGATAGACTGCTGAAAAATGTGCAAATACTTTTACGACAAAATGGTGCTTCCAAAAGGTAGATTTTAGTAATACCTGAGAATATGTATTGCAATTTTATTTTTTACATAACTTTCCCTTCAACACCTCTTTAGGGGTACTAAGGGCTGTGTAAATGTAGTTAAAATGAAAAGCAAGCACTTAGCAGCCAAGTTGTTAACTCTTTTGACTTCCACTCCAAAAATCTAATATTTGTCAACACAAAGCTTGGAGTGATTTGACCAATTAAAGCCAGAACCGCTCCCAAGCATCCTTTACACTAGCAGATTAACTTGCACATATGCATTTCATTCAGGCAAGCAGTTGCTAACAATCTAAATTAGCCATCACAGAAGGCTGTCTTTTTCCAAAAGAAAGGTAAACGTTTTGAATTTCAAGGACAAGTGAAGCTGGGGAATGCGCAACCCCCTTCCCAGGACTCCATGGCCCCCCTGGGGGTCTTGCCCAACAGATTGAAGACCTCAGTCTCAGTCACAGTGCAAATATAGTATTTCTGTAGTACCAACGCGTGATTCAGCAGTTTTTTTGGGGCTCAGAAAAGGTGCTCTTCATTTTCTCTTTCACCTGATTCTTCACATGAGTAAACCAGGGCAGGACCGGCTGTACCGGGCATCAGGCATTTTCCTGGGAGGCTGGAAGGGTGGGGGCTGATGTTGTTATTGGGGGCCGGTTTTGTAAACATTTTCAGCCTCCTGGACCTGACAGTGATTCCGCAGGGGTGTCATGTCCGATAGACTAATCCTGTCATGTATGACCCTTTTTACATCCATTGTCCCATCCACACAACAATAACAGTTCTGAAGGGTGACCTTTCACCTAGTACTGAGCTTTGTCACTTTCTGATTAGGCACAATGGGGCAGATTTATGAGTTCTGGCGCATCTCTGCAAATCAGCAGGGATGCGCCAGAACTGGTGCGTCACGCAATTCCCTCCTTGCGGCACCACAGATGCGCCGCATTTACAATGCAGCGCACCATGGTGCAAGGAAGGGCAGATGCGTGATGCATCTTGTGGTGTACGGGCGGCGCATTGCTGGAGTAGTGTCGCAAGTGCGACGCAACTCCAGCAATGTACAGAGGCCACCCATACATAACGTGGTGCGTCACTCCTTACGCCTGCTTCAAGCAGGCGTAAGGATTTGACCCAGCAGGTTCGTAAAACTGACTCAGTGAAATCTTGTAGATTTCACTGCGTCAGTTTTACGGGGCTTTCCTACGAGAGAACGCCCACCCTGCGACAGAACGCCCACATGAAACCTGACGCAGGTTTCATGTGGCGCAGGGCTTTACAACGTGACGCATCTGCCTAGATGCGTCACGTTGTAAATAGGTCGCAAGGAAGCACCACGTTTCCGCGCCGTTGCGTGACGCAACGGCGGCGTAAACGTGGCGCAAGTCCGACATAAATCTGCCCCTTAGTATATTATCACAATAAGAACCAAGTCCTGTGCACACGTTTGTATAGTAATAGGTGACTCATCAGGGCACAGGGTTCCGCAACCCGGAGCCTTGTCCTGGTTACTCGTCATACTGATCCGTGCGATCCTCTTTTCAGATCTAAGATGCCTGCTATCGATCTGGACGCACCCGTCCAGTTCACCCCATATGTGCTTTTACCGCTGAGCAGGATACGATCTTGGCATCGTATTTTTCAGACTCGCAGACGGTCTTTTACTCCCGGGCATTGCGCCCTGATGAATCACATCTTCTACACGGTGTGACAAAACACATGTCGGATGGCTATTCTTCAATTGTACTGATCAAAATTGAACTATAAATCCTTTCTATTCACGAAACCGGATTTTGAGATTCATTGATTTGATTGAACACTGGCTTTTATGTTGAGTTCTGACATCAGGACCTATTACTATACAAACATGGGCACAGGACTTGGTTCTTATCTAGTTGGTATAGGCCTCCCCATACCAGTGCAGGAGTTTTTTGTTGTTTGGGTTTGTTTCCCCTGACCTGTTTTGCACCGTGAACTTGGAAATCAAAACACTTATTCAAATCAGACACTTATGAGTGCCATATCTTCCTGTCCATTAATCTAAACCCATTTTCTCTCTCCACAATATTATCAAAATAACACTGTACCTGATGTCCATAAACATGTCACAATCACTTTTTCCCTCCTTGGCCAACAGGCCCGCTATACATGTCAGCATTTGTTTTGAAAAATATTTCTGACTCTTGGCAAAACATTTATGATAGTTTTCAACACATATCGATTCTAGAAGAAACCCTGAAATGACCACTCTTGTATATAAGACCTTTATTCCCACCTGCAAATTAGAGGAGAATTCCCAAGCTGACACGGGGTTCTACATGCTGAATCTTCGAAAACGTAGGGGTCTGACATTGCTAGCGGGGTGTCATCCTAGGACTAGAGAAGTGGTCCTTCATTATCTACCATCAAGTGAGGGGGTTTGAGCTATCGTAGGCGATTCTTGGCTACCTACATACATATACATTCTACACCTATATATCTAGGAAAGGTACAGTTAGGCAAATTAGGTAGGACACGTATTATAAGTACATTGTAAGTGCTACTGTCCTATATGTACTGTATGTGATCATCTTTTTAGCACTATGCTAGAAATAGGTCTACTGTTTACCCTATTGATACTGGCTGTTTCTTTCAAATGCTTCTGTCTCCTTATTGTCTCAGCAAATATGTTTTACACAAGACTGAACTTGGACTAATAAATACTTTTTGAAAATGTCCTAATCACCTTCCTGTATATTTTCTGAGAATAAGTAAGCACGAGCGACTGAGCAAAAAGTACTGTACTGTTTTATACGATCCCTGAGGTATGGGTTTTGTTATGTTCAGTGGTTGACTGAAACAACCTACACCACTGTGAGATACAGGGGGTGGTATTGACACTGTTGAGCTAGCTGGTCTAATGGCTGATGAATTCAGTGGGGGTATCCAGAGTCTGTTTGTACACCAAGCCCTCAGTTTAGGTCATCCAAAATGCCCAGGTCCCGGATATTCCTAGGAACTACATGATATGGCACCGCCAATGTTGGTTTTGTTCTTTTTTTTAAAATCAAAAATATGAGTAGTTCAGTCATGCTTTCTCAGAAAGCCCTACTCACACTTTTCATAGATGACTGAAGTGGGAAGGGAAATTTGCCTCACCTGGGCAGATATACCCTTTGTATTAGCTGAAGGTTTAAACAAGTTTATAAGGATAAAAAGTTCCCACATTGTGCAAAAACCTAGCTCTTAAACTTTTTCTTTCTTCTCATTTTTGAGAATGACTACTCCAACTTATGGCAGTTCGGGTTCGGGGGAAGATGAATTGCAAATGCTCTCAATATTTCAGAAAACTGCTGATATGAAGTAACTATAAATTTGTTAGAACACTGCGTACCCGCAACAGGTGGCTGTGTTACCTTCTTGATTAAGGCGCATTAGCTGTTCGGATCAGAGATATTCTATTCTTGGGTTCAGTTCCCACCTCCAGATCCACAGACTAAATTGTTCCACGCATACATTGTAGTTGAACTATTGGAGGAATACATTCCATATGAAGACATTGAAGTCCCGTTAACTTACCAGCAACACAGAATCTGTTTTAAAGGTACCCTCCAACACACAACATCTCTTGTAAGACTCAGCCCACTCAGCACAGAAGGAGTGGCCTGGCCGGTGTTAGTGGCATACACTCCACATCCTGAGATTAACAGTAGACAAAGTCCATGCACTATATAAAGACATAGTTGGGCTATACAGACACATTGTTCAGTTTGTCATGCAAACATTAACAGTTTAACACAAGAGAAATGCTCCAGTCTGTCCACATCAGACCACACCTTCTATTAACCCAGAGACACTAAAATCAGTAATGGGGACAATCCCCTCCAAACAGGAACAAATTCAGTTTTGGAAAGTACAAAAAATTAAACAACTGGAAGAAGTATTTCCCCAAACGGTCCGCAGTAAAAATATAGATTTCTAAAAATGTACTTGCCAATGGGGATGGTCCCCTTGATTGAGGATTGTATCACATGAGGAACAATCATTGCTGCTGTATATATCAGAATACACAGTACCCCTTCAAGAGCAGTAATTCCAGAGGTATTGAAACAGATACAAATTGAATACGGGGCAGGACCTGACCTGGACTTGGGAATGAACCTAATGGGAAATTTTGCCCAATTCTCTGCAATTATGCAGAGCAATATAAAAGGGGAGGCAGCAGCAGTGGCCATTCACCAGTGCCTAAGGGCAGTAGCTCCTATAAATAAGGAGTTACCAAAAATTATGTAAGAAGCCTATGACACATTAAGTAGAGATAGCTTAGGAGCCAAACCTAGGGAGCCACAAATGGTGGGGAAACCTGACAAGGACAACCTGAACCAAACACCATCTTCTTTCAAAAAGAAATGGGATAACAAGCAATCTAAAAATAACAATAAAGAAAATAATTCCTAAAGAAGGGGTGGGTCTCCCCTATGGGAATCCTCTGAAAAGAGTTATATCCTTAGGAATCGTGATAACATTAGGAAACCTGACAGATTTCAGGACACCGATACACATTATTTTTGTTCCTTTCAGGGTTCATCAATAAACTCGGAGAGGGACGAGCAATCAGATAAAAAATAATATGATCAACCAAAAGCGAAAAGGGAAACATATCGCAATTCAGATCATATTATCAAGCAGGAAGAGCAACCTAAAGCAAAGCCTCAATTCAAAAAGAAGAAAGTAGATGGCTTGAAAATTAGACATGCCCAGGTTACTGAGAACTCAGCTTCTAAATGGGGAATGGGCTCTGGGCTCTGACGAAGCTAGACAATGCGGCAGAAGTAACAGCAGCTTGCCAGAACCTGAATACTTTTCTGGTGACAGCAGTATTGAATGATCATATCACAGTGTAAACACTTGATACCAGTGTCAGTGTCCCACATAGAGTATACAAAATTACACTACAAGCAGAGGGGGACATCTAAAGAAAAATTAAAGGTCTCTTTTGGGAGAACTTAACTTTGGATATGACATCCAGGGAAAGCATAATTTGCCTGCTTTCTCTGACCTTGTTCCAGAATCTTTAAAACATTCATACTTGTGGGAGTGGTTACTAGCACTAGTTCGGGCATTATACCGCAATCATGTAGGGTGGGACGTGGAGTCTAGTCACCACAAAATCCCATTATAATCTATCCCAAATCCATAGAGACAGTACTCAATCAAAATGATGCGAAAAGACCAACTTGAATACCAAGGTATGACTGAGACTTGCATCTCCCTAATGAACAATCCTTTGTTTCCCATACTGAAACATGACAACTCGCATCGTCTTGATTTGGATATCCAACTTTTAAACACATGCCCGAACATTTGCAGTTCAAAACGTACATAGTGCTGCATTGATGAATAATATTGTGTGGAAGAAATACAGAACAACATTAAATATAACGAATACATTCTTCTGCCAAAATACAGCTCTAAAAAGCAGATATTTGACACATTTTCTGCCCTCAGCACTCAGCGCCTATTCTGTTGTTTGCCGCAAGCGTATAAACATCCCAGGGCTATTCTGGGCAAGAGTGTCAGAGTTATTACAAACATGTGATGAGGAGGCAGTATCCTATGAAAATGACATCTATCTGACGGGCAATCAATTACTTAAACACTTGTGCAGCATGAAGAACATATGTGTAGGGTTGGGCTACAAATTTGAAAAATTTGAAAAAATCTAAAATAGTCCATCTCAATGTCCTATTTTTGGGATATGAGCTATCAAGTGTAGTCAAGAGCCTTGAGGTTCCGTGACGATTTGAACCCGTGTTTTCGATATTGTCGGAAATACATAATATTGGTATCAGCGAACCACAAATGATCCATTTAGCATATCCTGGTGTTTTCGCTACGCTACGAGCAAGAGTACTCCTGTAACAGACACATTTCTGATCTACCCACGGCATCCATCTTAGATCATGGCCGCCATTTTGTGTTTCTTGCCCTCACATACGCAATAACCTCTGATCACTTCACTTCGATTAAGGACACGTAGCCTTAGCCGGAGATTCACCTCTCTCATGACACGTGCACTTTTAACCAGATCACGCTGTAGCTACATGACTCGACAAAGACTGCCTCCTCTGCCCGAGGCCAGTCCTGCCAAACTGGTCTTCGTGTCCATTGTCCCGATCATGATTAGGCGGCCGAAGCCGGTAGCCTTGCCCATTTACAACCTACAAACATCCCTTATCCTGCTTTTCTATCTTCTGCACCTGGCTCTGCTCTTTTCCTTCTGGGCCTTTATTAGGGGGAGGTAACGAAATTTACGATGAGGCGGTCCGGGTCTTGAATGAAAAGTTGACATGAGATTATGATGGAAAAGTGGGAACCCCTCGTTCGTAATGTTTTGACATCAGATATCGTCGACGATTCCTGTGTACACCAAATATTTATTGTTTATGACACAAAGGTTTGGGAATGTACTAACATGTGAAGAATTCGCCTAAAGGCCAAAATTTAGTATATAAGGAGCAACCCTCTTTGTACAATTTGAACAGGCTCCTAGTTACTGCCCATGCGTAGTTTCTGTGACTTCTGTGTCCCTGCAGTAATAAACCTTTGGTCTTTGACGCCACCATCGAGAAGCCCGTGTTTTTTTTGTGCACCAAGGCAGGTGGAACTCCGGGGTCTTTGGGTGTTGTTCCCTGACACCTCTGGACGGAACCAAAAAGTCCAGAACTCCAATTGGCGCCCAACATGGGGCGACGCTATTCGGTACCGGTCCAAAAGCCTGAAGAGTTCGAGAAGCTTCGTGTGAAGATTCCTGAGGGAGGCGCCCCACTTCATCGATCCCGGCATATCGCAAAAGTGGCCCGACGTTCTCTTCCACAAGGGTTCCCGTTCAGGACGGCTGCAGTGGGCCGTTGCCTTGACCGTCGCCCTGTCTTGAACCCGAGGTGCAGTCCTTAGTACAGCGAAACGTGACGGGTTTCTCCTTGGTGACGTCTTCAGTGCCTCAGTTAAGTATTTAGTGATAGCTAGCTAGTTACTTTGTGAGGGTTGTTAAAATCCTTGATCGGTTCTTGGTTTGGTTTGGTTTCGTAAGATTATCACTGGTTGTTCTGGTTACGATAATCTATTTGGTTTAGTTTGGGTATCGATACATCAGTTCGTTTTGGTAGGCCTAAGTTCTTGGTTCAGGTGCACATATCTGTTCTGTGTTCTGTTTGTTTTGTATTCCGGACTGAAAATGGTAAGTCAGAAAAACTGTATGTTGTCTTGTTTCGGTTGCAACAGTGACTCACGATTGGAGGACTCATGTCTGGTTCCTCCGATTGGGACTCCCCTATATGACTTGTATTGTAAATATGGTGTGGGTCCTATATCTTATAATGAGGTGTGGGTCCGATATACTGAGAAAGATGGTGTCCTTAGTTGGCCACTGCATGGTAGTTTTAAACCCGAAATTCTTGATAATTTAGAAGCGAAATTATTTAGGAAGAAAGCCCGGCTGGCAATGTTTGATTCTTTCCGCTTTTGGCAAAAAGAATCCAAACAGAGAGAAATGAAAAGGTTAAAGAAAGAACAAAAAGAGCAAGAAGAGTTGACTCTGGAGCAAGCGGCTAAGCAGCTGCAAGTTAACGAGTGTGAGAAGGCCATAGAGGTGGCCATTAGAGAGCACAATTTAGCGATTGACAAGTGCTATCCTGCCTTGCCATCGAAAACAGCTAAGATACTGGAAGATTCTGAGAACGATCCTCTGCTATCTTATTTGTTACGGTCACCTCCACCGTATGCACAAGGTGCTACGGCTCCACCTTTACCAAATGTACAATTGCCGGTTGCTGGACAACCTGGTGTTCTTGCTCCTGCCCCTCAGAATCAGGCTCCTGTACCTCCTGTGGTCAATGTGAATGTTCCTACGGCTCCTCCTCCTCCTGGATTGCCGACTTCTATACCTATATCTGTCTTGCTTACACCTACTGTTCCACAAACTATCTTTCTCGATACTTCTACTGTTCCGCTATCTGTTCCTACCTCTAGCGCGTTCTCTGCTTCTGCGAGTGTGTTGACTCCACTTTCTGTTCGTCGGAGAATCACTGATTCTGTATCTAACATTCTGTCTCCTTTCTATAAAACTTTAATCAAGACTCCTACTTCTGACTCTGTTCAAAGACGTAGTCAGCTTCCAAGTACTGAGGAACGGGGAATTTTAGATTCCACGGCTCTCAGATGGATTTCGAAGAGTAGGAGATATAGTACGAGAGATGTGCTAGACACGTTTATGCAGTGGAAAGAACCAACGCAACGGTACGTCTTTGACGAGATGTGCTCGTTGTTGCGTGAGGAGATAGAAGAAGATGATGTTGAATCTAATCTAGACGATTTAATTAAGGTTCAGAAAGAGTTTGCTGCTGGAATGATAGTGGGTGATAATATAGAAGAAGCGATGGAACTGATTTTAAGTTATAGGAATGATCCATCACTTCGTTCACCAAGAGATTTAGAGAAAAGTAAGACGAAGCTAAGTCGCCAATATCCAATGAGGGAGGTTCCTCCAATTTGGCGCGATGCTGTGCAAGCTGATGCAGTCAATGGTATTGTGGCCGCTCCGGCGCAATTCCAAAGAGTATGGATACACATTCCATGGAAACGAGCAGAAGTGCTAGCAGTGAAGCAGGCCTTGCCAGATCCACGTAAGAATCCTGCTGGATACTATAAGGAATTAACACAGACAGTTGAGGCTTGTATAATGAACTTAGCAGACATCGATATGTTATTTGGCAACGTAGTTCCGCAACCAGTGTGGGCTAAAATTCGTAGAGAGGATCATCAAGTTGCCTTAGGTGGTGATTGGGCAGCTATCACTGCAGCGGATGGTCAGCAAGTAGGTGGTGCAAAACCCGAACCCCTAATTGCTAACCTTCCAGGTAGAATAATTGATCTAATGAAGACTCTGATGCCCGCATTGCGTGTTAATTGGGACAAGTTATCAGCGTGCAGGCAGAAGAAAGACGAAAGTGTCTCCGACTTTTTCACGAGGTTCGAAGAGACTTTTGTAGACCATAGTGGTCAGGATATGAGCACAGAAGGAGGGCAAAGATTGTTTGTCGATAAATTTGTGCATAATTTGTTACCTGAATTATGCAATAAATTAAAAGATTCAGAGAGTGCGTGGGCTGTTTCCACAACTGCGCAAATCCTTGCGACTGCACAGTACTACGAAAACAGGGATAAAGAGGAAAAGGAGAAATCAGAGAAGAAAACGAAGGATTTAAAGACTAAAGTTCTTTTGCAGCAGGCGTATCCGCCTCGCATGAATCAGAATAATACGCAACAGGGTTCGTATCAAAGGACAGATTATAGTACGTCGAGGCCTCAATATCAGTGGAACCAATGTGCGTACTGTAAGAAAGAGGGTCACTATAAAAATGAATGTCCGATCTTAGCGCAAAATAATGCAGCAGCAGCTCAGAGAGGTCGTGGTGGTTTTGTGCAGAATTCTAGAGGTCGAGGGCGAGGTGCTATGCCTCCACAAACAAATGATCGTCCTTCCAATCACTTTGATCAACGAAATGGACAGTCTACTCAGCAAAATAGATCTCAACAATATCTTGTTGAAGATTATTGTGAAGTGGATGAGGGATTTCAGCAAAATGGGTACTAGGACAGCCATGGACAGAGAGAGGGAGTAGTATCAGTTCCAGTGGATCAGAGTGGACCTTATGTCGCAGTAGCAACATCAGGTGTAGTCGAACCGTTTCTGTTGGATACTGGTGCCGCAAAAAGTTCTATCATTCATGCGAAACTCCCTGGCGCACCTTTGTCCGGCTCAACAAATGTTTCTGTAGGTTTTTCAGGCGCCCCTGTTTACAACCCGATATCTGGTCCTTTGTCTATTTCTGTTGGACCGTGTCAATTAAGAGCACCCCTGATTTTGACGACAGGTTGTAATGAAAATCTGCTTGGTTTAGATTTGTTAAAACGACTATATGCGACATTGTACTGTTCTCCGGAAGGAGTACAGCTTACATTGGGTAAAAATATCACTTCTCCGATGTACTTGTCAATGGATGCACTCCCGCCAGAGCTACGTTCACTCCCTGATTCTCTTTGGGCGACTGGTCCTAACGATGTAGGCCTTTTGGAAATACCACCATATGTAGTAACTTTAAAAGCAAATGTAAAATTTCCACGAATTCCTCAATATAAAATATCTAGTGAAGGTGAACGTGCACTTTTATTGATTGTGCAAGATTTGATTAAGAAAGGTGTGGTTGAAGAAACGAGAGGAAATGTCTGTAACAGTCCTGTACTACCGATTTTGAAACGAACTGATCCTACAAAGCCTCCAGTGTATAGGTTTGTCATCGACCTTAGAGAAGTTAATAAGATTGTGGTTCCGCAGTTTCCTGTAGTGCCAGACATTACTGCCTTGTTAACATTAATCCCTGCTACAGCCACTTGGTTCTCAGTCATCGACTTGAAAAATGCCTTTTTCAGCATTCCGATAGCCGAAGAAAGCAGAGATATTTTCGGTTTCTGTCTAGGAGGTCGAAGTTTCAGATTTAAACGCGCTCCACAAGGCTATTGTGAGAGCCCATCTATTTACAGTCAAGCATTAAAAAGCCAGTTAGATTCCTTTGTCCTTCCTCCAGGTTCTGCTCTAGTACAGTATGTAGACGATCTTCTAGTGGCTGCTAATGATAAGGAAACTTGCAAAGCAGCTACGATTTCGTTATTGCATCATTTGTCTAATTTGAATCACAAGGTATCACCTTCGAAAATGCAATACTGCTGCCAAGAAGTGACCTACCTAGGTCATCTCTTGTCAAAGGAGGGAAGGAAGTTGACCCCAGAGAGAATAAAAGCAATTACGCAGATGAGTGTTCCACGCACACAGAGAGAAGTACGTGCCTTTCTAGGTATTACCTCTTACTGTAGGCAGTGGATCCCAAATTTTTCTCTTTTAGCAAAACCGTTGGTAGCTTTGACTGGGAAAAATGTTCCGAGTCCGATGCCATGGTCTGATGAATGTCAGGAGAGTTTTTTTTGAATTACGAAATGCACTTTGTTCAGCTCCTGTATTGGGTACACCCGATTACAGTAAGCCATTCACGCTCTATGTTCACGAAAGAGAAGGTTGCGCGTTGAGTGTTCTGACACAGAAGTTTGGTGACAAACAACGCCCTTGTGCGTATTTTTCATCAACATTAGATCCGGTAGCTAGAGCGTTGCCTAGTTGTTTGAGAGCTACAGCGGCAGCTGCGGCTTCCATTCGACAATCTGCTGGTTTGGTGATGAACAACATGCTAGTGGTCATGGTTCCTCATGCGGTGGATACACTCATGAACCGAACTAAGACACAACACCTTACCAGTGCGAGGTTATCTGGTTACGAGCTGACATTACTAGCGAGTCATATTCAGATCAAAAGATGTAATGTATTGAATCCAGCAACGCTGTTGCCGACTGATCAAGAGTCGAGTGATTCCGAGCCACATGATTGTTGTTTTAAAACGGAAGAAGAGACAAAAGAACGCATCGACTTAAAGGATACTCCGTTATCCGATCCAGATGGCACGCTGTATGTGGACGGGTCATGTTTTAAGTTGGAGAATGGTGATGTGACTGCTGCTTACGCAGTAACGACTTTGAAGACGATTGTGGAGACTGCAAGAGTGAGTCAGAATTCTGCCCAAGCTGCAGAATTAATAGCTCTAACAAGAGCGTGTGTTTTAGCTAAGGGAAAGAGAGTGAATGTCTTTACAGATAGTCAGTACGCATTTGGCGTGGCCCATAGTTTTGGCCGTTTGTGGAGAGAAAGAGGTTTCATTACGTCCCATGGGACTAAGATTCAACATGGTCAGCTAGTTAATGACTTGTTGGAATCTCTAACCTTGCCGACTGAAGTTGCGATTGTGAAGTGCAGTGCTCATAAAGCAATCACGGATGATGTTGGTCGCGGGAATGCTTTTGCTGATGAAACCGCTAAACAGACAGCTAGAGACATGATGAGCAGAATGTATGTTGCTACGTCTGCAAGATGGATTGCTGAGTCTGGAATGTGTGAGGATACAATGGAAAGTGTGAAAGAGATTCAGAAAGAAGCAACTGAGGAAGAAAAACGTGTATGGAGAGAAAGTACGGGCAAGTTGGATTCGAATGGATGTTGGATTGATTTGACAGAACAGCAGCGTTGGATGTTGCCTGATGCGTATGTGCTTGCAGTGGTGACAATGGCGCATGGAGTAGCGCATATAAGTTCTAAGGGAATTTGTAAGATGTTGGCTCCAGTCTGGAAGAATGATGGGATCAGTAAGTGTGCAGAGAGAGTGGTGAAAAATTGTATGGTATGCCTGATGCATAATCCTGGCAAGGGAACTCCAACTCCAGCTGGTCATTTCGCTCCTCCTTCCTGCCCCTTTGAAGTGATTCAGTTAGACTTCATTCACATGGATCGCTGTAATAATTTGAAATATGTCCTGGTGGTAGTTTGTGCTTTTTCCAGATGGATCGAAGCGTATCCACTAAAGGATAATACTGCCCTATCAACTGCCAAAATTCTTCTCAAAGAATATTTCCCTAGATTTGGGATGCCACGGATTGTATGGTCAGATAACGGAAGTGAGTTTATAGGGAAAGTTATGCAGAGTGTGTGTGCCGGCTTAGGCATCAGACAGAAGTTCCACAGTGCGAACCATCCCCAGTCTGCTGGTTTAGTGGAGGGTTACAATGGCACCCTCA
The DNA here is from genome assembly GCF_964263255.1 of Lissotriton vulgaris. Classification (NCBI taxonomy): domain Eukaryota; kingdom Metazoa; phylum Chordata; class Amphibia; order Caudata; family Salamandridae; genus Lissotriton; species Lissotriton vulgaris. The sequence continues at coordinate 205,484 of NW_028247347.1, read as the reverse complement.
AGCTGAAACTAGCCAAAATACAAGCATCCACAGGTTTGGCCTGGCCAGACGCACTTCCTTTGGCTTTGTTATCAACGAGAGCAACTGTACATTCTAGAGTGGGGCTTAGCCCCTACGAAATCGTTTTTGGCCGCCCGGCAAACATTTGGGGTGTGCCGAGGCCTAAGAAGTTTTGTTCTCTAGAATATCCTATGTTGATTGACTACCTTTACGACTTGACTGCTAAATTGAGTCTTATTCACCAACAGGTTTTCGATGCTTTACCAAAGCCTCCGGAGAGTCCAGGGCATCAGCTGAAACCAGGCGAGTTTGTCGTCATCAGGAATTTCGCGAGGACGAAGAACCTTCAGCCGAAATTTGTCGGCCCCTTCCAAATCCTACTTGCAACGAGAACAGCGGTTCGTGTGGCTGGACGCAAGCACTGGGTGCATGCATCCCATGTAAAGCGTGTGCCTTTGCCACTTCCTTACGACGACTGGGTGAAGAAGGGAATTGGTTCCTCCGAATTTGAAAGTACGCCAAAATTCATCCCTTTCAGCGATGCCGAATTGATCACTGACACTCCAAGCTCTGACTCTCCTTCAGAAAAGACTCCTTTGAACTCTGAACATTTGTCCCCTGCATCAGAAAGAACTGTGTCATCTGCGAACTTGAACACTGCAACAACTACCAGTGAAACGTTATTTGCTGATCAGACAGTACCTGCAAAGCAAAGATATAATTTACGAAATCGTACAATGGACAAATAAAGCAGGCAACTGCCTATTGTGATATTTTGAAATTTTGAACTTTTGCCTTCAGCCAGGAAGTTTGATATTGTTTTATTGTTTTTTTAAAATTGCCTTGCCGTCTGGGTAGCCGTAGGGTCGTGGCTGTGTGCCTAGGTGAATTTGCGGGGGTCTGACACAAGGTCGATCTTTCTGTTGGTTCTGGGAACTCCCAGGGCTGATAGAGGCATTTTCATCTACGTACACATCATCAGTGGTCGCGAGCGGATTGTAGAAGATGGAGCTTCCTGCGCTGCAACGAGAAAATGTGATTTATGTTCGCAGAAACAGACTTTGCAGAATCCTTCACAGCAAATGCTTTTTGATGCAATGTGCCATTACATTTTTGATTGTCTTGATAACGTTGGTGGGTGGAATCGTTTTCAGTATAAATTTGATTTTTGTGCCAGTTACTACAGTACCTCCCCTTGATCCTGATACTTCTACTGTTTCTTCTATACACTCTTTTCATTCGTTTCCCGAACATGAGCAAGCCCGACGCTCAGAGTTCATTAACAACACTTTTGTACAGCTCTTACACCAACACCAACTGGTAGTTAACACTACAGACTGCTGGGTGTGTGGCTTGATACCCCACACTATGGATAAAGGTATTCCCTATCTGGTTTTGCCTTTCAGCTACAATGGATCATTTCAGGCCCTTCAAACCATCTTTGCTTATGCCCTTGAAACCTATCCTCCACGTCCACCACGTTCCACTAAATATAACTCTGCCAACAAAGCTTTAATCCAGGGAATTATTAACATGGTCAAGGACGTCAATAATACTCCATCATACCCTAGAGACGAATTGCGAGTATATTTAAGTTGGAATACTTCAGAGTATCGCCTTAGTTTAGGAGAAAGCAAGCGTAAAAGCTCAACTCCAATCTGGGTCGTACCTCACCGAGGTCAGGTCTGTTTGCAAGGGAATGGGAGAAATCCGAGAGCTCAGCTAGGGAGGAGTGAGTGCGTAGAGACTTATGTGTTTCCGGCTAACTCTTCCCCTGCCTTTCTTACTGCTAGGGGTACCTACTTCATCTGTCGAGATAGAGCTTATACATGGTTGCCTGCCGACTTTTTAGGATCATGCTATATTGCTCGATTGTTGCCTCCGACATACACTGCTTCATCTGATTACCACAGAACCAGAGTAGCGAGAGGGGTCTTCAGCAAAGAAGATACTGCTGGTCAGGAAGCTGGAGACTTCTTCAAAGGCTTCCTTCCGTTCTGGGGGCCTATGGCCAATAGTAGAAACATACGTCAGCTAACACGGGTAGTTGAATCTACTATTACCGAAACTGCTGGTGCCCTTAGCAATTTGACAGCTGAGCTTCAGGCGGATAGACTCATGACGTTGCAGAACCGTATGGTTCTAGACGTTATCCTTGCAGATCGAGGTGGGGTATGCAGAATGATCCAATCGAGCTGCTGTGTCTTTATTCCTAATAATGCTCCAACAGTCTATGAGGCGATCTCTAAACTACACAAGATTTCCGACTCTATTCACGTAGACAAGGGAAACTGGTCCTTCATGGAGTGGTTTTGGACTCTGATCTCAGCGTGGGGATGGAAGGTTCTAATGGTCATTGGTGTCATCTTAGTATTCCTGTTCTCATGTTGCCTGATTATCCAGTGTGGTCCTGCTCTGTGTAGTCTTTGTGCTGCAACTTGTTTTAGGAAACCACCTGCGTTTGGAGAAAAGGCACGAGAAAGGATGATGATACAACAGCATGTCACTGACCTGATGAGCATAGAATTAGACTCTGACATAGACTGAGTAATTGCCTATGTAAGGGCAAAAGGAGGGTCTGAGGTTCCGTGACGATTTGAACCCGTGTTTTCGATATTGTCGGAAATACATAATATTGGTATCAGCGAACCGCAAATGATCCATTTAGCATATCCTGGTGTTTTCGCTACGCTACGAGCAAGAGTACTCCTGTAACAGACACATTTCTGATCTACCCACGGCATCCATCTTAGATCATGGCCGCCATTTTGTGTTTCTTGCCCTCACATACGCAATAACCTCTGATCACTTCACTTCGATTAAGGACACGTAGCCTTAGCCGGAGATTCACCTCTCTCATGACACGTGCACTTTTAACCAGATCACGCTGTAGCTACATGACTCGACAAAGACTGCCTCCTCTGCCCGAGGCCAGTCCTGCCAAACTGGTCTTAGTGTCCATTGTCCCGATCATGATTAGGCGGCCGAAGCCGGTAGCCTTGCCCATTTACAACCTACAAACATCCCTTATCCTGCTTTTCTATCTTCTGCACCTGGCTCTGCTCTTTTCCTTCTGGGCCTTTATTAGGGGGAGGTAACGAAATTTACGATGAGGCGGTCCGGGTCTTGAATGAAAAGTTGACATGAGATTATGATGGAAAAGTGGGAACCCCTCGTTCGTAATGTTTTGACATCAGATATTGTCGACGATTCCTGTGTACACCAAATATTTATTGTTTATGACACAAAGGTTTGGGAATGTACTAACATGTGAAGAATTCGCCTAAAGGCCAAAATTTAGTATATAAGGAGCAACCCTCTTTGTACAATTTGAACAGGCTCCTAGTTACTGCCCATGCGTAGTTTCTGTGACTTCTGTGTCCCTGCAGTAATAAACCTTTGGTCTTTGACGCCACCATCGAGAAGCCCATGTTTCTGTTCATTTGTGCACCAAGGCAGGTGGAACTCCGGGGTCTTTGGGTGTTGTTCCCTGACACCTCTGGACGGAACCAAAAAGTCCAGAACTCCAGCCTGGCAGCTAATGTTTTAGAAAAGTGTGCGCTACTTAAACCTCTGAAGACTATGAAGGATTTGGAATCCATTTTAGGATTTCTGAATTTTGGCTAAACATATTTTCTGGATTATGCAGAAAGAGTAAAAAGTTTCTACAACTTAATCAGACCTTCAGTGGACACACCAATACACAGATTCTCTCAGTTCTGTTCAGACTGACATGAGAGCAACAAAACATTTGCACACACATGTGAATTCAAGCAACTTGGTGAGCCGGGTAGTCCCGGGTTCATCAGGATATAGATACATCACTTTCAATGAAGGTGATACAGTCCTGATTGCATACAAATCACATTCATACACTAATGCTGAAATGCGATTTGTGGCCACAGAAAAAATGTCCTAATGTGCGACATCTGTCGGTACATTAAAGATTCCACTGTTGCGCAAACACCACAAACAGCATTACTTATTTTGGACAGACCTCTCACATGTGTATATTTGGACAACTAGAGCCCCCTGAATTCAGGTGGGGCTTACAAGTACATCTTGGTGGTAGTGGATTCATGCTCTAGATACCTAAGTGTTTGGGCTCAGTGTTGGACTGACGCCCAAACTGTTATAAAGTATTTGCAAGTCTTTATCAGGACATACGCAATTAGCATGTTACTCTCATACCGTAGCCCTGTGTTTATCTCACTAACTTACAAGGAAGCCAAGGAAAGTATGGCACAGCCTTGCGGTACTTCTCCCCTGACCATCCTGAGGGAAAATTGCTGGTGGAAAGGAAAAACCAGGACCTAAAGCAATATTTAACATCAAGGGTATTAGGTGCAGGCAGCAATTGGGTCAATCACCTATATGGGGTACATAGGGCTCTTATCAGCATGCCAAGAATATCCTTGGGAGGACATACACCTATGAGATCCTGTTTGGGAGAGGAATGTGGGCACCTGACCTTGATTGTGCCTGTACAGTGGCAAATTCAAAACCATTTGATTTGAATGATGATTTGGCTATTTTACAATAACTCAATGAATTCCAGGAATTACAAAGCAATGTCCAAGAAAAACACACTGCCACTAGGGAAGTAAAACCAGTTCCGGCAAGACCTGCCTGGTACCCTAAGATTGGGGACCTAGTCATAGAAAAGAACATGGACAAGAAGGAATATGGGCCATCTTACAGAGCACCCGTAACTGTCCTGGCAGTTGAAGGAACAAGAACAGTCCTTCTTCTGCCTCCTGCTGGAAAAAAAGAAAGAAGATTCATCTCCATTGATCTGATCAAACCTCACTGTGTGGCCGATTCTCAACAGTAGGCTGTTTGGGATCCTGAGTAGCTGCAGATCTCCTCTCCTCAGCGCAAAGTGCATAACAATGAAAACAGCGATGCGTCACATTTCATTGCGCCCTCATTTGGACATGCAGGATGCGTCATATTTACAGTATGACGCATCATGTCGCAAGGAGTCACAGAGACGTCAGTATTTCTGAAGTATCTGTAGGGGCAAAAATTATGCTTTGCTCCAGTGTGTCGCAAAAGTGACACAAATTCATCAATGGGTCATTTCACATGGGCAAGTCCCATTTTAAATGTGCCTGCCACCGTCTTACGCCTACTGTGAGGTAGGCGTAAGATATTAACGCATTTGCATCCCACAGGGGTATACAAAGTGACGCATCTATGTAGATGCTTCACTTTGTAAATATGATGCAACATGGCGCATTTTTTATCCTTCTGGTGCGTCACAAAAGTGATGCACCGGCGGTGCAAAGTGATGCAATGGCTCATCAATAAACCCCTTAACTTGTGTTCCCTTGGTTGCATCTTTGGTTTTCATTGGGATCATGTTCCTGTTAATTTGGATTGGTATAGTAACTGTCTTTTTCCTATTACTGAATGGACATTACCTCCCTGCCGTACAATCTGTGAACTTGGGTCTGAAACCACATACATCATCCCACCATACTCAGAGAGACCTATCCCTTGTGAACATTACACCAGTTCCAGAACCAGATGTTATAGTTTGGGATAGGGTTTGATATGATGTATTTGGTCCAACTGAACATTTACAAATTCCATATTTCATTCATTGAATGATTTAATTACCCCAAGTGCACTCTCTGATGATTGAAACATTGAAACTGTAAATAGTATGCTCTCAGATCTAGAGCAATCTGCTGCATTTTCTTACAGGGAATTGTATGAAGATACACCTGATTTTGAAACCTTGTATTTTTACCAGAATTATGGTCATCACTTTTGCAAAAAGCAAGCTTTCCACGTACTTTGAACACTAACCATCAATGGGAACATTGCCCAACACCACCGAAAGCTAGTTCTGCCACATGTGCACAGAAATTTGCATACTTTTCCCAGTTCAATACATCAGACCCAATGTCATATTACTATAAGCTTGCACAAATAAATGCAACTGCGAAGAAAATGACTATGCTTACAAACACCAAGCTGATATATTCAGCTACTTTCATCCCCAACTGTCTATACATGATTCTGTCTATTGGAGGGACACAATAAATACAAAATCTATCTTGGGCCGAACGAGTGGCAGGCTGGGGGAACTGAGGCTTTATTTAGAGCTTGCCTCATACCATCATGCATGATTATCCTGAACAGAACAGTGCAACAGACTACCTACAACAGGTTTGCAAAATTAAAGATCTGAAACCACCACACTCTACAGATAAAGGTGTAGAAATAAGGACCCTGAAGATTTCTTAAGCGGTAAGTGGTAGAGACTGAGAGAAGATTGTAAGTGTGTCATTAGTCTGAAAGGAGGTCTTGCTTCAGTATGTGATGATTCAATAGCAAACTTATCTTGCTACTTGAAAGGCTCCCCAGCTGCTGTGATTCATTCGTTTTTTGAGTTACTCTTGAATGGGAGTTGTTTAATGCTGAATGATCAAGGCTGTTGCGGGATTGCTTCAGGCATCGTGGATCTAGTGACAGTAAACACTAGGGTTGTTTGTTGTAAGCAAGTATTGTTTCCCCTGGCTCACACAGTTAGGGAGGCACCACTGCGGCCTTCATTAAATGTTTCTAGTATAAGGTTTGATTCATAGAGCAGACTGAAAGCCATGTTATTTCAACAATATGTGACCTTAACTTCAGCCTGAGAGAATTTTGAACTCCAGGTTGCAAGGTCTTCGTCAGAGATACAGGCACTGGTCCGTATGTACTTCCTGCTCTATTTCGGAGAGATAGTTCATCATATCTTTAACATGTCTGATACTAGAGGGATTGTACACTTATTTAAGCATATTGGATGAGGTCTGTTATCCATCTTTCAGACCATCTTCAGAGTAATTACAGGTTTTATACACTTCGTATCTGAAATAATTTTTGGAGGGCTTCCTCTGGTCCTAATATCAGTGGCTGGCATTCTGATTTTAATTCTATTGCTTCACAATGGACATCTCAATGCCTAAAGATATGGAGAGAACACAGCTGGGACGGCGTTGTCTTGAGCGTATTGTGTTCTACGTGGGCACAACTCGGCTTCAAAAGCTTAGTGAGCATTGGTTCCTGGCTTTTTAATGCGGTCTGGCTAGACTGTATCCTGCCTGAGTTCAGTTGCCTCTTCTTCAGATCTAGATGTGTGTTGGACGTGTGTCTGTCACTTCCATTGGTTTTGCCACCGGACATAGCAGTGCTACTGGAGCTCTTGCAGGCCTACTTGTGCAGATGTCCACAGCATATTCCCATGTTGATGAAGGCATTTCTAGAGCCTTCAAGGAATGCTTCCACTCCTTTTGGAAGGGAAATCGGAATCCAGGCATACAGGCATCTATTTCGTCCCTGGCGGTTTCTGTGAGATCCAGAGATGAACATCTTACTTGATATGATAATGGTGGTTCTGGAGGGATTGCCACTTGCAGATGCAATGTTCAGCGACATTGAGTCTTCAACACAGGCTTTATAAAAATTCTGGCCTTCCCTGTGCTAGGAAAATTTTTGCAATTTATTAAACATTTACCAATTTGAAGTTCAGAACTGTCTTTGTTTATTTTTTTTCCGTCTTTGCTCTAATTGAGCATAGTGGCTTTCACAGTGCTCAGTGTAATATTACCACATATACAAGTTTAGAGGAGTTTTTGAATTTTTTTAGGAAAGAGAGTTTTTTTCGACTTTGAATTTATGGGTTTTTTTTCTGGACATTTTTTATCAGGCGTTTAAAGTACTTTTAGTATTTTATTTATAAATGATTTTTCAAGCTTTTAATGGCTGAAGCCTTAATATTACCGAGCTAACGCTGTTGACCTTTTGGTGAGGTGTGGGTGTTATCTTCGATAGGCTAATCCTGTCCTGTATGCCCCTTTTTGTATGCATTGTCCCACCCACACAACAATAACGGTTCTGAAGGGTGACCTTTAACCTAGTAGTTAGCTCTGTCTCTTCGTGAACATGCTCTTAGCATATTATCAATATAACACTATATTTGATGTTCATAAACATGTCCCCAGGCTCTGCAACATTATTCTGTATAAGGGTAACCACTTTTTCATCCTTGGCCAACAGGCCCCACTGTACATGAACACATATGTTTTGAAAAAATGTATGATTGTTTGCAAAACCTTTATGATTATTTTCAAAACATATCGGTTCCAGGAGAAACCCTGGAGTGACCCCTCTAGTATATAAGGTCCTTATTCCCGCCTGCAAATTAGAGGAGAATTCCTTTCAAGCTGCCACGGGGTCCTGCATGCTGAATCTTCAAAAATGCAGCGGTCTGACATCCCTTGCGGGGTGTCATCTTCAGAGCTGAGACGAGGTCCTTCACTTTCTACCATCAGGTGAGGGGGTTGGAGCTTCCATAGGGGATTCTTGGCTACCTACATACATATAAATGCTACACCTACATATCTAGGCTAGGTACATTTAAGCAAATTAGGTAGGGCACACATTGTAGGAGTATGCAAGTGCTACTTTCTTATCTGAACTGTATGTGTTCATATTTTTAGCACTATAGTAGAAATGTCTCTACTATTTACCGTATTGGTTCTTGTGATTTCTTTCATATACTTTTGCGTCCTGATTGTTGCAGCAAATATGTTTACACAAGATTGAAGCTGGACCAATAAATACTTACTGAAAACGTACTAATTGCCATTCTGTGTTTTTTTCTGAGAATAAGTAAGCATGAATGGCTGAGTGAAAAGTACTGTATGGTTTTCCACGATCCCTGAAGAATCATGGTTGTCCAGTCCAGTGGTTATCAGAAACTACCTACACCTCTGTAAGATACAGGGGGGTGGTAGTGGCACTATAGAGCTAGCTGATCTAATGGCTGATGTATCGTGTGAGTGTGTCTAGAGTCTGTTTCTACACCAAGCCCTCAGTTTAGTCCATCCAAACCCTGCACGTCCTGGGTATTCCTAGGAATTACACGACAGGGGCTCATCTGAGAAAATGGCCAGGGCGTCTTTTGGGTTCCCAGTGTGGCCCTGGAGATCGAAAGCAGGCGCTAAAAAGTTATTCTATGCCTATAAAGTATTTAGGTCACGGCATAGTTTTCATAGAAGATCCGTGATTAGATGCTTATAGTTCCTTATCTATTTATCTCTCAACAATGTTAATTTTATCATAACTATTGCCTGCAATTGCTTCATTATTGAATTATTAACAGGAAAAAATTTAATAAAAGAAATAAATTAGCCTGAGTTTATTAAATAAAAATTAAATGTTGATATATTGACTTCCTCATACATATATACCTTCCATGTACTTAAATTAATTTAATATATTTATAAAGCATAGCTACCTCAAACAGAGGTGTCCCAGTGCTGTAGCAGACACGAAGAAGAGAGAGGTTGCCGTGGGTCTAGCTGTCAGAAGCAGTACCTGAGTGTAGCTCCGCAGGAACGATACAGCGAAGGAGATGAGATGCTTGCTCCCAATTCCCCTACACCCCAGGTCCCAGTCTAGGCTGGGCACTGAGATACGGGGGAAAGGGGAATGGGACAACAAACAAGAGAGAGACTGCCCACACACAGACGTCTTGGGAACTTCTTCTTTTAATTCCCTGTAAAGCAAGGCAACAGTTAAGCAAACTATCCTGTAAACTGTTCTACTCCTCCTAACCCTCCCAAGACCTTATCCTACCTGAATGTGTGTGAGGGTTAGCCACTCTCCCAGATAGCAACAAGTTCAAATAGCTGAGTAAAAGGAAAGCGGTAGAGTAATCCTCTTCTCACTCGTGCTCCTTGTAAATAGCCCAATTGAAGAACGAATTTTCACTAAAGGTGGTAAGCACAAATATATATATATATTTACATTTACTTGCAGGATGATAGAATTCTGGTTCAATTGTGGGCTACAGAAGAAGAAGCGGCTATCTGTTGCTTATTAAGTTTTCTTTGCCAAGTAGTGTAGTTAACCAGGTACGTGAATACTGTCTTTGAATGAAAGTCCTGTACCCAAAATGCCAGGAACGAATTGTCACAGAATGTGAGAATCTGACTCACGAAGGCTTCAGTCAAAAGTTGGTAAAAATACAAGTTCAGCTCTTACCCCGAGTCTCTCGCTGGTTGGAATTTGAGAGAGAGAAAGGGTTACCGCTGCCTTACTGGAAACGTCGGCTACCTCCGTGTTACTCAGGAAATGAAGAAACGACAGGCTGTCATAGACTGACACTGCTCGGGAAACTGGAGTCTGACTGAATTACTTCCTCGCAGTAAATACTGAATGCGAGCGAGGTAAATACGAACCTCCGAGTTAAAACTCGAAGTTCAAAGGATTCAAGGAAACAGGAATTGAACGCGGACAGAAGAATGGCTGCTTCTCTGTCAGCGCGACGGTTGAAGTGCGAAGCCTTCAAATTGCTCGCGCACCACCTAACCGACGACAACAGCGGAACAGTAGAAGGACTAGAACGCTGACCTCCGCATCAAGGTGACAATCAGGAAGTAGATCAGGAGTTCAACTCAGAAAGAGAACTGTCGGCAAAAGGAATTGGCTACCCTCTGTGTCCAACCCCACGGGGAGTGCAAGATAGAATAGCCTTTTCTAATCCTGAAGATGGGAACCTGGTGTGTGTGCTGGGGGCAAACTTGCGCAATCCTGACACTAGCTCAGGCTGAATAGCCAGGTCTTCATAGCTTTCCTGAACTCCAATTCAGATTGGATTAGGCGTAGTTTAACCGGAAGTAAATTTGAATTTGAATTTTGTAATTTCTAAAGCGCCTGGTGACCCGTAGGCATCCCTGCGCTATAATCTATGTGGACCAGGAGAGGGGGAGGAGGGGATGGACTATTTGGGAAACAGGAAGGTTTTAAGTTTTTTTCGGAATAGAGCGTGACAGGGTTCCAGACGTAGACTGCGTGGAAGAGAATTCCATCCTATGGAAGCTTTGACCGAGAAGCGGCGACCACCGGTGCGAGCCTTCTTGAATTTTGGTACAGTGGCCAGATGTTCGGCGTCGGAGCGAAGGAGTCTGGGGGCTTTGTAGGGGATAACCATGTCTTTCAGAGCGGCCGGACCAACCCCATTGATGAGCTTATGGGTGGTGCACAGGGCTTTAAACTCTACTCTCTGGCGGACAGGGAGCCAATGTAGGGCCCTAAGAGCCGGCTTGGCTGAGGCTCTGGGTGGGAGGTTCATAATGAGCCTAGCCGCCGCATTTTGGGTGCGTTGGAGTTTAGCCAGGGTGAATTCCGGTGCCCCAAGATAGATGGCGTTGCTGTAGTCAAGCCTGGCTAAGATGAGCCCCTGGACCAGTAGTTTCCTGGATGGGAGGGGGAGAAGAGGGAGGATCTTGCGAACAGATCGCAGGAGACCAAAACAGGTGCCAGCTGTTTTGTTTTGACAGCCTGAGTCCTCATGGTGAGGTCAGGTTCCAACCATACTCCTAGTGTTTTGATCTCTTTTTTTGGTGTGGGAATTTCACCGAAGGCGTCCGGCCAGACTGATGGAGGGATGGACGTCCATATATTGCCCAGGAGCATGATTTCGGTTTTTGCACCATTCAGCCTCAGGGAGGATTCACACATCCAGGTGTGGATGTCCTGGAGACAGTTCAGCAGGCTGTCTGGGTGGTTATCCAGGTGGGACAAGGAAACGACGAGTTGAGTGTTGTCAGCATAATTTATTATTTTTATCCCGTATGGGGTCACGACATCTTCTAGCGGGGCCATGTATACATTAAACAGGGTGGGACTAAGCGATGATCCCTGGGGAACTCCGTTCTTGAGTGATAGTGAGTCTGAACGTGAGTTACCGTCCCACACCTGAAAGGAGCGGCCGGATAGGAAGGATTGAATCCATGCTTGTGCAGTTCCCACAATTCCTGCCCTGGCCAGGCGATGTAGAAGGACACGGTGGTCCACCGTATCAAAGGCGGCACTGAGGTCCAGGAGGATCACTGCCACTGATCCTCCTGAATCCGTGCCATGGCCGGGCCGGAATCCTGTTTGGGATTGCCGCAGAAGATTGTTTGTCTCAAGAAATTAGGACAATTGCGCATTCACTAGTTTCTCCGCAATTTTGCTGATACATGGGAGCAGCGAAATAGGTCTGAAGTTGGCCATGTCGTCCGGGTTAAGTTGGGGCTTTTTCAACAGGGCCTTGACAACCACATTCTTCCAGTTGGAGGGCACCGTTCCTTGGGAGAGAGAGGTGTTGATAAGATCCCTGATGGTAGGGGTTATGTTGGTCGACACAGCTTTCAGGAATCTAACCGGGGCTGGGTCAAGGGGAGATCCGCTTTTCATTTTATCAAGCATGGACGATACCTCGGTAAGGGAAACTGCTCTGAAAGTGGACAGCCGTGGGCTGTTGTTGCAGGCCTCTATATCCGTGTGGATAGGTGGGCTGATGGATGGAAGGGAGTCCAATATCCTCGAGAAGTAGTTGGCCAGATCCGTACTTCTGTCTGGAGGAGGGGAGTGAGAGGAGGGTGTTATGGGGATGTTTAATAGTTCTTTAACTATCAGGTAAGATTCTTTTGACGAGTTGGTGGCGTTTTTTATTCTGCTGTCATAAAATGCAGCTTTGGCTAGCTTAAGGGCTGATTTGTAGCGTCTTACCGAGCTGTGGTACATGTCTTTGTTACTATGGAGCCAGTCTTTTCTCCACAGTCTCTCGGCCTTTTTACACTCTTTGCGGAGAGCTCTTAGTTCGGTGTTATACCATGGGGCATGGCCTTTAATCCTATTTTTATTCTCCCGATTTTTAATGGGAATGATACTGTCCAGGGAAGAGGAGATCCAGTCTCTGAACTGGATATCCGCGGTGGAAGGATCAGCCGTGAGGCTGGGGGTCGTGGCGTCTAGGGCATTAGCCCAGTCTTCCACCGAGAGTCTGGCCCATGATCTGTCCTTGGTGTAAGTTGTAGGTTTATGGGGTTTCTTGAATATCCCTGGTAGGTGGACCGAGACCAGGAAATGGTCCGTCCACGGGAGGGGAAGGGAGTTTGTGAATTGAAGAAAAGGAATGTTCGAGAACACGGGGTCGAGCAGGTGTCCTTTTGTATGCGTGGCTCCTGAATTGACAAGGGAGAGGCCAAGGGCTCCTAGTTCACAGATTAGATCAGATGCCCCTGAATCAAGTGAGTCATTAAAGTGTATGTTAAGGTCTCCTGTTATCAAAAAGTTAGATGTTAGGTGGGCCAAGGATGAGACGGTTTCTAAGAGAGCGGCAGAAAAGGGGCCGAAGTGCCCTGGGGGCCGATACACCAGGAGGCCTGACAGGGAGTTGGTCGGAGAGAGCTGGATCGTAAAGAGACAGCTCTCCGACTCCTGGCTCGGAACCTCGCAGGTTCGACAGGCGAAGTAGTCTCGATAGATAATGGCTAATCCACCTCCTCTACCCAAGGGGTGGGGTTGGGACATGATAAGAAAGCCAGGGGGTAAGGCCAAGACTATGTCCGAGTTAGAATGCCCGGTGATCCACGTTTCGGTGAGGAAAAGTATATCCAGATCGTGATCGACAATCAGATGATTGATGAGTAGGGCGTGCTTGGGAAGCGATCTGCAGTTAAGTGTCACTATTTTGAGGCCTGGTGGTGGGGCAGCCCGGCTAGGAAGGAGTAACTTTTCAGGTTTACAGGTATTGCAGTTAGTGTAAGGAACATTGGGATCGTGCATAATATGGCAAGTGCTGTTTTTAGTTGGTCTGAGGCTGAGAAGGTCTCGGCGACAGTAGCTTACCCTTTTGGTGGCAGAATCCGGCATAGAGTCTGGCCCAAGGCCCGGTCGTGCGCGGACGGGCGCAGACGGGCTTGCCTTAGGCGCTCCGGCTGCGCTCCCGCTGCGCTCGTCCGCTGCGCTGGTATGGCCGGCACATTTGAGGTAGAGGGAAATGGGCGTGGCCTCGAAGTGGGCGTGTCTGCCCTTCAAGCGGCGATGGCGGGTGGAGGGGAGTTTCCCTGTCTCAGCGCTCAATCGGCTGTGTCAGGGGGAATTCCGTGAGCCTGCAAGGCGCTAGAAGCGAGCGCTTTCAGTGCAGGTGAGTGCAGTTTTAAAAGCAATGAAGAAGATAAGTTTTCAGTTTTAAAATGGCACAAGATACAAACAAACACACCTCCGGCTTCAGCCTCAGAGGTCAACAACAAGATTGTTGTAAATTCCATAGTATGGTCGTTACCGCAGTGAAAGATCTTCCCCCAGTGCATGCCTTTGCATATCGAGGTACGAAAAGCAGATTGTGTGAGTTCAATGTTAATGCAAGTTTTTGTTGGGAGAGTCAAATTTGTTTCCTGATGTTGCTGGGACACTTGCCTCTCAGTGCCCTGAAGGCTACCATCAGGGCCTTGAATTCTATCAATTTTTCTACTGGTAGCCAATGGAGCTGTTTAATATGTGGATAAATATGTTGTCTAAATGGTACTCTTCTAATTAATCTTGCAGCCACATTTTGCAACATCCGCAATCTCATAAGATAGGCAGGTAGCCCCAGGTAGAGGCTATTCGCATAATCAAGCCTCAATGTTACTGAGGCATGTACCATGATTCTGCAGCAGTTTTCTGGTAATAAATGTAGACATTTGCACAAGCTTCTCAATATACTGAAGCCTGAGGTTGCAATATGACATACTTAGGTTATGAACAGCAGATCATTTTCCCATTTTATGCCCACGTTTTTTGCCGTGGTTGAGGGGCTGGGAGAGAGTCCCATTTCATCCGGCACCACAGTCTGGCCGACAGGGGGATACCTTGCCGAAAAACAGGACCTCAGTTTTCTCTGCGTTAAGCGGTAATGTGTTATTATTCATCCAGCAGGAGATGTCCTTCAAACATCCCCTGAACCTGGAGAAGGAGTTCTCGGAGTGGTCCTTAAAGGAGAATACTAACTGGGTGTTATCCACATAGGAAATGGCTTTTATTTCCTATTTGGCAATGAGTGAAAAAAAGAGAGCCAAATATATATTTAAGAGTAAAGAGCTTAAGGCCGATCCCTGTGGCACCCTGCACCATAGTGGTTTTGCTTGTGACTTAAATGGTTGGAGAGTGACCCTTTGATTATGGTCACTGAGATATTACTGCAGCCAGGAGAGTGCCGCTCCCCCCTCAATCCTGCACGTTTAAGCCTTGCTGGTAGGATTTGGTGATCCACCTTATCGAAATCTGCTGACAGGTCCAAGAGCACCAGCATAGCTGAAGCTTCTGTGTCACCACTCATTTTTATAGACTCTGCCACCTCCAGCAGAGCAGTCTCTGTGCTAAAATCAGTCCGAAATCCGGACTGCATCTCACCTAAAATGCATGCCTATCAATGAAATTGGACAGTTGACATAGAACCAATTTTTCCAGCATCTAAGCCGGTAATAGAAGTAGTGAAATCGGGTGGTAGTTGTTGAGCTCTCCCGGAACAAAATTGGGCTTTTTCATGAGAGGCAGTAACATAGCATGCTTCCAAGAATCCGGGAAGATGCCCATGGCAAGTGAAGTATTCCTTAAGTGGTTCAGGGTAGGATTGATCAGGTGGGCCAGTGATCTCCACAGTTTTGGGTGGCAAGATATTCTGGGGACCTTAATTTATGTTTCAGGATCTCTACCAAAGATTCCTGCTGTGAGTTGAGGGGAAATTCTGAGAAGGATGTCTCTCCATCGTGGGTTTCCACATATTCCATTTCAATTGTTTCCATTCTAGTCGTGAAGGTGTCATAGACCTTCAAAAAAAATTCTCAAAGAAGTCTGATAGTTTTGCACACATTGAAGGTGACGGAGTGATGTTTCTCTCAAGTGCTATTGGCTTACTGAAGGAGATAACAAGCTTGAATATTTATTTGCTGGAGTTCTCTGCGGTATTAACTCATTTTACAAAAATTTCTCTTCAAGCAACTTTTGTATAGTGTTTTAGGATCCGAGCGAAAGTTACCGATTCATGCCCTTATATAGGTTCAATTCACATTGCCCTTATTTAGGCATAGAAATCATAACCATATTTAGACATAACCCATGCAGTCCAAATACAGGCATGGCTATTTCCACTCGATCTAAAAAGCCACAACGCTTTCCTGGAAAACTCGGCTTCAGCAGTCAGGGACATCCCCCTGCTTGAATATTGATTTGTCCAAGAATTCATGGAGTTTTCAAAGAACTATCATTCCCTTGGGATTCTTTGATGACAGTATTATGCCCGGCTTTTACATCAAACTAGGCACCTTCAAGGTATAAATATGCCTACACCTGTCCTCGTTAACAAACAGTGGATCGGAGCAGCTCGACTATCTACTTGCCTGACGCAGTTCGCTACAGCAAGTGACGAAGGAAGCCGACCCTCCAGCTGATGCACTGATCGAGAAGCTGTCCTTTCTCTCGCTGAGAATCCAGCTCCAGTTTTTCCAAGCTCCCCTTGTGGGGTGTTGGGAAATTGAGTCCCGAGACAGAGATACCAGACCTCCTTCATTCTAAAACCAAGGTATAGAGCTGATTAGACCCTAAGAGAAATCTTGGTTAGATTCTTGGCAAAGAAAAACTAAACTTATGCTACACCTCACTTAATTCTTCCCTTGTACTAGACTTACATCAGGTACATTGGGTTTAGCATATTTTAGAAAGCACCAGTTGAGTATTTCTAGCCTTTGTTATTTATGTATGTATTTATCTATGGTTTAGAAACCATACGATGCTTTTACAGTATTATTTTATAATACTCTTCTTACTGTACACATTATACTTTGCAACCAGTATTACGATTGTAGCTGTTCACTTTACTTGCAAGAGAAGGAAGACTGTTAAATACATTTTTTTATTGAAAATGCCCGTCTATTTTCTCTGCACCTCTGATGAAACGAAGCATGCACGATTGACTGAGTAAAATATCTATCTATAGTTTTGCGACTCTAAAGATACATTTATTCTTGTGGAAACAAAGTTGTGATGTTTATGCAGTTGCACAAAAATGGAGGGAAAAAGGAGGTACTAAAGAACAGGCCGTCCTCCTAAAGGGATACATATAAAGAAAGAGCCCAATGTCTGGGTTCAGAGACCTGTCTCGTGTGGTGGCTGACTTTACAGAAAATATCTAAGTGTAGCCAAAAAGAAAGACAAAATGTCTTTCTTATAGTCCCCTCACTCACCGGAGTTTCCTCACGGTGACATGCTTCATCATTGGGGTCCTCCCAGTTCTCTACGAAAAGGGGCGTGCTACGACTTGCGAAACTACGTAGGAGCACTGTAGTAGTGAAGGACTATGTGTGGTGTAGGGAAAGTGGAGTGGAGTGGATGGGTGTATGTGAGTTTAAAAATACCGTGCTAGTGGGCCTCAATGTTTTATTCTGCTCCTAGACCGGTATGTTAAAAAAGAGGGGGTTAATACTGTGCACCAACCTATAATGTAGCTGGATCAGTATATGGTCAACATGTTTCACGCTACCCCGAGCGTTTCGTCAGGACCATACAGGGACCAGCCCTGTATTGTGCCACTCCTAAAAAACCTAGAATCAGGATTAGGAATCTGTTAGTGAAAAAATTATTTACAGTGATTAACGTTGTTCCTATTTGGTACACGTGTAGTTCAACATACATACGCTTGGTTTGGGCGAATGTATTGCTCACTGGTGAACCTGTAAAAGAGATAAAATAGAAACCAATTAAAAACACCTCGCCCCTATCTCAACAGAGATCGGGGACATATGCGTCCTTCTACATGTACATTGCAGTTACATGCACTTTGATGCACACATTCTATATGGTATATTTACACCATATCGGTGTGTGCACACTCTCAAGTCCGGTGTCTACTCGCCAAACTGCACATGAAGTGGAATGAACGTGAAACTTCATAAACAGACATACGGAAGTGACTTTACAAAAACAGTGAACACACTTTTAACACACAACCAGAGAAAAGTCCAAATATTTACTTTTGTAGGTGCTTAATAGCACATCATGGTCTCTTAGGGGGGCGGTATTGCCTCGTTGGAAACAATGCTAGAGGAATATCAGGATTGTAAAACACGTGGTTAGTGATCGAACGTTCTTCGTATTATGGTCAAAGGCTTAGTATTCTTTTCCTTAGCTTCGGGATTGGATTAGTTACACTTACTTCCGAATCAGCAATGCCGCGCTGTGTTACCTAGCTGTTTCCCCTCGGACCGCATCTTACAATGTGATCCGTGGGCTAGGTATTTGTTTATTTTGTTTTCCGGGTTTCCGGGTTAGCGCTAGACTGTATTGTGACGGCGGCCATCTTGGGTGGATGTAAATGGACCCTTGTATTGGTCTTTCTTCACTTTCAATTATTTAGCAAAATTATTATACAAACGGATTCCTAAAAGACTCTTTTTTGGAAGACTCGTTTTTTAAGAAAACTTATCGACTTTTCTAACAAAAGGCAATGGCAATTGACCATAATGCAGGGGGAGAAAAAACATTGTTAGAGAACACATTTAAATGTTTTGAAAATTTCGGTTGCTCATAGTAAAATAACAACCTCATTAACGAAGTAATGAAGAGGTTTGGAATTGTCACATTTGTCATGAGGTTTTTTAAAGGTATTTGGGACATTGTAGTTGGCATCTCAGCGATTGAAGGCACCCCAAGGTATATCATCGTTCAGCCCGTTCTTGTCTGTCTGCAGCCTAAAAACCCAACGTTGTTCACGTTCATGAAGGGTTTTTTCAATGTTTTCTTTATTCTTCACACACTATGTTTTCTTTATTCTTCACACACTCTATGTTCCACAATTCGTGTGCTGACCTTTCGTGAAGTCATGCCCACGTAATGTAAGTTGCAGGTACAGGTGGACAACACTAACAGACTCCAGCCACTACCAAATGGCCACTTCCCATGTAACAATTGCAGTGTTTGCCACCTTACCGCAGTGACCAAGTCAGTCACTTTTAATAACAATACCACATGGCAATTAAAACAATTTTCGAATTGCAACACAAGTGGGGTATACCTTATCACCTGTACCTGCAACTTACATTACGTAGGCATGACTTCACGAAAGGTCAGCACACGAATTGTGGAGCATAGGAGCAACATACGTTGCAAAAAATCCACCACACACATGACTAACCATTTC
Organism: Lissotriton vulgaris; assembly: GCF_964263255.1. Classification (NCBI taxonomy): domain Eukaryota; kingdom Metazoa; phylum Chordata; class Amphibia; order Caudata; family Salamandridae; genus Lissotriton; species Lissotriton vulgaris. The sequence continues at coordinate 186,475 of NW_028247347.1, read as the reverse complement.
ATTGAAAAAAACCACACACCAAATGACCTAAGATGGGTAGTCCTAGAGTGTGTGAAGAATAAAGAAAACATTGAAAAAACCCTTCATGAACGTGAACAACGTTGAGTTTTTATGCTGCAGACAGACAAGAACGGGCTGAACGATGATATACCTTGGGGTGCCTTCAATCGCTGAGATGCCAACTACAATGTCCCAAATACCTGTAAAAAAACCTCATGACAAATGTGACAATTCCAAACCTCTTCATTACTTCGTTAATGAGGTTGTTATTTTACTATGAGCAACCGAAATTTTCAAAACATTTAAATGTGTTCTCTAACAATGTTTTTTCTCCCCCTGCATTATGGTCAATTGCCATTGCCTTTTTTTAGAAAAGACGATAAGTTTTCTTAAAAAACGAGTCTTCCAAAAACGATTCCTTTAGGAATCCGTTTGTATAATAATTTTGCTAAATAAATGAAAGTGAAGAAAGACCAATACAAGGGTCCATTTACATCCACCCAAGATGGCCGCCGTCACAATACAGTCTAGCGCTAACCCGGAAACCCGGAAAACGAAATAAACAAATACCTAGCCCACGGATCACATTGTAAGATGCGGTCCGAGGGGAAACAGCTAGGTAACACAGCGCGGCATTGCTGATTCGGAAGTAAGTGTAACTAATCCAATCCCGAAGCTAAGGAAAAGAATATTAAGCCTTTGACCATAATACGAAGAAAGCTCGATCACTAACCACGTGTTTTACAATCCTGATATTCCTCTAGCATTGTTTCCAACGAGGCACTACCGCCCCCCTAAGAGACCATGATGTGCTATTAAGCACCTACAAAAGTAAATATTTGGACTTTTCTCTGGTTGTGTGTTAAATGTGTGTTCACTGTTTTTGTAAAGTCACTTCCGTATGTCTGTTTATGAAGTTTCACGTTCATTCCACTTCATGTGCAGTTTGGCGAGCAGACACCGGACCTGAGAGTGTGCACACACCGATATGGTGTAAATATACCATATAGAATGTGTGCGTCGATGTGCATGTAACTGCAATGTACATGTAGAAGGACGCATATGTCCCCGATCTCTGTTGAGATAGGGGCGAGGTGTTTTTAATTGGTTTCTATTTTATCTCTTTTACAGGTTCACCAGTGAGCAATACATTCGCCCAAACCAAGCGTATGTGTGTTGAACAACACGTGTACCAAATAGGAACAACGTTAATCACTGTAAATAATTTTTTCACTAACAGATTCCTAATCCTAATTCTAGGTTTTTTAGGAGTGGCACAATACAGGGCTGGTCCCTGTATGGTCCTGACGAAACGCTTGGGGTAGCGTGAAACATGTTGGCCATATACTGATCCAGCTAAATTATAGGTTGGTGCACAGTATTAACCCCCTCTTTTTTAACATATCGGTCTAGGAGCAGAATAAAACATTGAGGCCCACTAGCACGGTATTTTTAAACTCACATACACCCATCCACTCCACTCCACTTTCCCTACACCACACATAGTCCTTCACTACTACAGTGCTCCTACGTAGTTTCGCAAGTCGTAGCACGCCCCTTTTTGTAGAGAACTGGGAGGACCCCAATGATGAAGCATGTCACCGTGAGAAAACTCCGGTGAGTGAGGGGACTATAAGAAAGACATTTTTTCTTTCTTTTTGGCTACACTTAGATATTTTCTGTAAAGTCAGCCACCACACGAGACAGGTCTCTGAACCCAGACATTGGGCTCTTTCTTTATATGTTTATGCAGTTGTCATAAACGAATCCCTTCTTGTGAATTCTAGAAAATATTTAGTGACCTCTGAGCTAGCTGCTACTCACAATTAAGTCCAATATATTCGATAGAGACCTAGTCGACCCAATTCCTACATCAAATCTATAGGATATATTATTCCAATGCGCAGAGCCTATTGGGAATATAGGAACTACACTACATTGCGCCAAAGTTTGTTAAGGCACTAATTTACCGCTAGATACGAGAGTAACTCAGACATGCTTTACACAGAGACCCCTTTTTCCTGTCAAATTCTCCAATAGACATCTGGAGTGGGTAAAGAGATAAAATATCCGCCATAACTGAGTAGGACGAAAATCCTATGTATTAGTTTTTGGTTTGATTCAATGTTGAAGGATGCAGTGTTCCAAAATATTGTGCACCTTATCTTTGCTTCCATGAAACTTGCTCTACAAACTTTCAGCCAACAAAATGGCTTAAAATGAGACCGTGGAGCTGAAGCAACTGCTAACCAACAGGGTTTAGACGGTACAGGTTTCCAACAAAATGATCCGGTTGCTATAATCATCCCGGAAAATGTAAGGAAAGCCATCACTATAAAACGTATAACAAATGGCCAATCACCAAGAGATGGTAGGGTCATTTTTGTCATAGAGGCACACAAATATTTGCAGACAGAGGTACTCTATTCATGGATAGTCTTCCCTGAAGCAAATGCAGTATCGCATGTGTTTCACTTCTACAAAGTGGAGGAAAATCCAATGGAATACGCTCCTTTTGAGGATATTGAAATTCCACTAACTTACTAAGAGCATCAGCTCAGGTTTAAAGGCGCCCTACAACTTCAAAATCACAATACCAGGCCCGGTCCACTAGGTAGACCAGGAGCAACATGGCCGGTACTAACCAGCTATACACCACATCCTCACATTGAAGAAATGTCAAGTGAAGACTTATTTGTTCAACTAAAACAACTAATAAAAATACATAAACAATTGGTTCAATATGTCATGCGGACTCTAACAGTCCAACCTCCTATAAGGATTCCACAACAAACCCCTCAATAGGGGAACACAAATAAAATCACACCACAGACTATACAATCAGTCATTGGTAAATTACCCGCAAAAAGGGATCAAATTACATTCTGGATAGCTCGAATAAATACTCAAATCGAGGCAGTGTTTCCTGACCGTACACCTCATGAGAAACACAGAATTTTAACAATCTGTTTACCAATGGGGATCGCACCGTACCTGGAGGACTGCGACACTTGTTGCACAGTCTTTGCTGCAATCTAAACAAAAACACATGGTGTTCTGACTATGGCGGTAATGCCAGATGTCCTGAAACAGATTCAAAATGATTACAGGGCAGAGCCTGCTTTAAATCTGGGTATGGAATTACTGAAATATTTCAACTAGGTCTCAGCTATAAAATTAGCTAATATTAAAGGTGAAGCAACATACGTGGCGAGCCGCCAAAAAATAAGAGGAATTGATATAACTGAGCAACCATATGAACTGGCCAGAATAATAGAAAAAGCCTATGAAGTCCCAAATAACAAAAAATCCTGAAAAGGTCTTTATTAAAAACACTCTCCCTACTCCTAAAAAGAAGTGGGAAAATACTAAACAAACTTCTAATGAGAAGCGTTCTCAGTCCAGGGGAATGCCTCCTCAAAAGGAGCACTTTGAAAAGAGGTATACTCTCAGAAATAGGGATAATTTGAGAAAACCTGATAGATATGAAGATACTGACACACGTTCCTCTCGTACCTTTCAGACTTCCTCACAGAGATCAGAAAGAAAAGGACGGTCAGAACATAAGGAAGAACACGTTCCAAAAAATAAGAAAGCTCAATTCACAAAACAGAAGGTAGCAGGTCTAAAAATCAGACAAGCTGAGGATCTTGAGGACACAACTCAAGAACAGGGAGTGAGCCCAGACAATGCAAGACAGCGCAGCAGAAATCACCATAGCTCGCAAGATCTTGAAGGATCATCTGGAGACAGTGGACTTTATGAGTACATTCAAGTTGAAACAGCTGACATCAGGATTAGTGTACCCCATAAGTTATATGAAGTAACGCTCTGGATGGAGGGGGACATAACTAGAAAAATTAAGACCACTCTTTTGGGGGGGTAAGCGCTCTAAGGGTTATGACATTCTTCTAGCTGAAAAAGACTGGCCAACAAAATTTGTCAGAGAGTGCTCACATGGCGAAGACATGACTATGCCAGACTTCTCCAATCATATTCCAATTCACTTAAAATATACCTATGCCAGAAAATGGGCTGTAGCCCAGGCTCCAGCATTATATAAAAATCTTGTAGGAAGGGATGAGGATTCCCTTCACCATAAAATCCAGTTAAAAACTCAACCGACTGCTCAGAGGTAGTATCCAGTTAACAAGAAGCTAAAAAACAGGTCAGGGAGATCTTAGATTAACTTGAATACCAAGGGGTGATTGAAACATGCACCTCGTCAATGAACAATCCTTTGTTTCCTGTCTCCAAACCAGACAATACATATCATCTAGTTTTGGACTACAGACATTTAAACTCTTGTTGTTAAACCTTTGCAGTACAAAATGCACACAGTGCAGCACTGATGAATAACGTAGTGCATAAAAAATATAAAACCACATTAAATATTTCAAACGGTTTCTTCTGTCAAAACATTGCACTTGACCTCAGGTACTTTCTCAATTATGGGGACACGGTGTCACTTCTGTAGACTCCCCAACGGGATTCAAGAACAGTCTGGGGTTATTTTCAGCCAGAGTAACAGAGTTACTACACACATATGATAATGAGGCATTAACTTATGTGGATAACATATATCGAGCAGACAATGACTTGGACAAGCACTTGAACAGAGTGAATACCATTATACTTGGATTCGCTTCTGAAGGGTATAAATTCAACTTTAAGAAATCGAGTTACCCACCTCACCGTCCTTTTTCTGGGATACGAGTTATCAAGTGAAAGTAAAAGCCTTGCAGCCAACTTTTTAGAAAAGTGTGCGCTGCTCCAACCTCCAAAAACGCTGAAAAACTTACAGTCAATTCTAGGTTTCCTGAATTTTGGAAGAAAGTACATTCTAAATTACGCAGAAAGGGTTAATCCTCTCTACAAACTAATCAAACCTGTTTTTAAAACAAATAATTGGACTCAAAAACACATAGAAATTTTGCTTTAAGTGCAAACAGACATGTTAGCAACAACACATTTACAGACAAGCGTAAACGTACGCAACCTTGTAATAAGAATAATCCCAGGAAAATGCAGATTCACGTACTAAACCTTTAATGAAGGTGAAAAAGTACAAATTGCTTACAAATCACACTTGTACACAGAAGCTGAAATGAAATTCCCTTCAACTGAAAAAATTCTGACAGCGGTTCAAACTGCAGTAGCAAAAGAGACAGCTCTCGCACAGGGTAAACGCATAATGGTAGTTACTCCTGTACCTGCATTATAGGGAGGGACAAAAGCAAGCATTCCGAATGCAAAGGTTTTACATCCGAGATGGATATAATGGGTTAACTCTCTTGCTGCAACAGACGTTGAATACGTTTTTGACCCCTATTTGAAAACACAAGAATTTCTACAAAACAAACAAGAATGTCCTCTGCCCACTGAGATTCTGCCTCTAGAACAGTACGAATATATATTTTATACAGACGGATCAGCACAGCCCGCAATTGAGGGTAAACAAGCTTATAGTGCTGGGTGCGCAATTGTTAAAGGTCGCTGGCGTGTAGGTAAATTCCGACCTATGTTCACAAAACTCAATCTCTTGGAGACTATACAGCTCAGCGAGCTGAATTAAGGCTTTCAAGATGGTGCTTGAAAATACCGATCGCGAATTCCTCACACTGATAGTGTGCGATTCATATTACTTTGTTCAATACTTCAATGAATACTTGCAGAACGGGATTTAAAATGGTTTCAAAGTTGCAAAAGGTGGCACAATCAAGCATAAGTTGCTTTGGTAACAAGAAGTTAAATTACAAAAAGAACTACAAAAGACTCATGTGATCCATACACTGAGTCATTAACGTGATGGCGTTCATGTTGCAGGAAATTCATTGGCTGATGAAGCCGCGAATTCAGCTGTACAAACGGCTTCCGTAGCTGCAATCACTCGTTCAATAACAAAAATAGACAGTGAAATAATGCAGGCTGTCGCTGCTTCCAATAAAGACAGCGGTAAAACGTTACCAAAAGGCTTTCCACTCAAGTACTCATATATAACTGATGTAAATATTGTTCCTTTTGCCTAAATCCCTGGAGTGAGGGATAGAGTAATTCCAGACATGGAACATAGATTAGGACTAATCTTAGCAGCACAAGAAGGGCAATGGTCATCATTGTTTGCATGGATATGCAAACCCTAGAAATGTTTATACTTTTAATCAATAGGAACATTGTCCAGCACCACCAAAAGGGAACTCTAATCATTCTATAAAAAATGTTGATACTTCTCAGGTTTTAATACCTCAAATCGGAAATGTTTACTTTAAAAATATTAGTAAGACAGGAATGAAAAGTATGTTGACTAATACTATGCAAATTTTTTCTGCAGCTTTTTATGCCCAGCTGTCCTCATTAGATTTTGACTTTTAAAGTGACAACATAGAAACAAAAAACTGTCTGGGGCTCAAAAGACTGGCAGGTGCAGGGAATAAAAGCTTTATTTCGAGCCTGCATTATCCCTGAACAAATCATGTTTTTGAGCGACACTGTGCAACAGACATCCTGCCTTGGCCTGGCAATGATAAAAGATTTAAACAAACTATCCATACCTACACCTGATAGTAAAAACACTTCAGAGGGAAGGGTCAATGTAAAAACAATTCTACTTAAAAACAGAACCGATACTGATTGGAAGAAATGGTTAATCTGGCCCACAGACACAAACAACTGTCAAGATAGATTCCTGAACAAGACACAAGGGTTTACATTAACTAGGCCAGATGGAAGACATGTCTAGAGACAAAATCCAGGGATAGTAACAAAATACAGTGTAGGAAAACTGTGCCTTGAGTGGCTACAAAAATCCACAGTAACAGAGGTTAAACAACATTTATCTTTACTTAAAGATGGCGTTGATTTAAGGGACTTCTTACAAGGTCCTGCGAAACGACGTCATAAATGTTTTATATACGCAGGTATATACGCCATCTATAATGAAGCTTGGAAAGCGACACAGATAGAGACTGCAAAAAGAATACGAGAAATTGAACGTATTAATTTAGAGAAAGCTCTCTCTGTAGTTGACAATGGGTTAACAACTCTGTCATCCCGAATGTATTCTTTGGACAGCATAGTATCCTCTGCCATAGACATAATGGAACAGGACTTGCTCATGCTAGAGCATGGACAGTCACAATTGCGTTCTATAATGCTTTTAGGCTGGACGTTACAAAATCTTCGTTCTGGATATGTGCCATGGCGTCTAATCAACACCACATCATTGTTTTCTGTATTTAACCTTACAGATAAACAAGTCACAGCATTGAAAAACTGGATAGATTACCAATAACTGTTTCAGAGAAAACCTGCAACAGAATGACTATTACATGGGATAATCACTCTGCCTGTCACAATTTTCAATTTGCAATACTGTTTGAAACATATACTAGCTGGCGTGTATGAAAGGTTGGTTAAAGAATACATTAAGTCAACCTGGTAATTACTATATACACACAGATATTGGAGTGGGGAAAAAGAAGTATTTCTTAGTAGTACACATGTAAAAGTGAACTAAGCGGTACACTTTTATGTCAGGGTATTAATTTACATGGAGCCTGTAACGGTTATTCAACCAATTTATCCTGCCACCTGCAAGGTTCCACAGCAGCAGTGATACATCAAATTTTTAGGCAGCTTTTCAACAGAAGCTATATAATGTTAAATGATCACAGCTGTTGTGGCATGTTGCCAGGAACAGCCTATCTCGTAACTGTGTCAGCCAGGGTCACTTGTTGTATGGCCTTCACTGAACATCTTTTCTATTTGAATTAATACTTTAAGAAAAATGAAAGCCATACTTTTATAAAAAACTGTGCCACTGACCTTGTCCAACGAGACATATGAACCACAAGCTGAAAGGTCCTCTGCAGAGATACATGCCCTATTATCGACAAACTGCCCTGTACATTTCGTAGAAATGTTAGGTCGTATCTTAAACATGTCTGATACCAGTGGCATTGTACATGTATTTAAGACAGTTTTTTTAGGACTGTTAGTACCATTTGAAGCAGTCCTCTGCATTTTTCCAAACTTCGTGCACTCTGTGTTCGCCGGCCTGCCTCTCATTTTGGGACTCATAGCAGGAATACTATATTTGTTCCTTTTGCTCTGATTTGGCAAGTCCGGTCAGGAGCGACACCCAGATTACGATAGAGAACACTCTCCTGGCAATTAAATGTCGTGAGTGCACAATACAGCTTCTGGGCCTGGCTCGTTTAAGAGACCTGAATACCACATGATTTCTATCAATCCGACTGATCTGGCAAGATTGCATCTTACCTGTTCTGCGATGCCTGCTATTTGGAGAAGAATGCGTGTCGGACATCTGTCTAACACTTCTATCAGCACTACCAAGCCTGATGACGGCATTCGTTGATGTCTCACAGACGCATTCTGCTGGTGGTGAGATACGTGGATCGATAGGCACACAGGTACCATCTCCATCTCCAACTAACATTGCTAATGCGGCTAACGCTGATGGCGATGCTTCACATTTTGTGCAATCGGTCTACTTAACGAAATGGTCCAACTATCACCTAGTGCTGTAGACGAATACTTTACCAGCTTAGGAGATTTGATGTTTTCTCCTAACAACAAGAATGACTTTTGAAGTTAGCACACAGCGTTCTATGGAACTCTGCATTCGACCTTGACTTTTCAAAACAAAACTTCCAACTTTAAAACTCTATTTTTATGCGATTTGACTTTTTCAAAAAATGTAATCTTTTTTGGCACAAAGTAATCTGCTTAAAGTAGAACTATTCTTAGAGAACAAGAATTATTTGAAACACTTCCAAGAGATAATATTTGACCTTGAATGTTATTTCATGCCTCATTCTGAAAAGCATTTTTTCCAATGTCACACTACATGCTTTTAATGGAAAAATTGTTTTTTAACATTCGTACAGTACAAATGCTCATCTTTCGTGTACGGCCATTTTGAAAGCATTTTATGTATTTTGGGAGGGATTTTTTACACATCATGCTTTAGATATGTTTAAAATGCTTAGAATTTAATAATATCGAACATAATAAAGTGGAGGGGGTGTTGTATAGCGTTTTAGGATCCGAGCGAAAGTTACTGATTCATGCCTTTATATAGGTACAATTCACATTCCCTGATATAGGCCTAGAAATTATAACCATATATAGACATAACCCATGCAGTTCAAATACAGTCATGGCTACTTCCACTCGTTCCAAAAGCCACAACGATTACTTGGAAAACTCGGCTTCAGCAGTCAGGGACATCACCTTGCTTGAATATTGATTTGTCCAAGAATTCATGGAGTGTTCGAAGAACTGCCATTCCCTTGGGATTCTTTGATGACGTTATTATGCCCGACTTTACGTCAAAATGGGCACCTTCAATGTCTAAATATGCCTACACTTTCCATAGCACACACACGGTGGTTCGGCGCAGTTTGACTCTCTACTTCCATGACGCAGCTCGCTACTGCAAGTGCCGAAGGAAGCCAACCCTCCAGCTGACGCACTGATCGAGAAGCTGTCCTTTCTCTCGCTGAGAATCCAGCTCCAGTGTTTCCAAGCTCCCCTTGCGGGGTGTTGGGAAATGGAGTCCCGAGACAGAGATACCAGACCTCCTTCATTCTAAAACCAAGGTATGGAGCTGATTAGACCCTAAGAGGAATCTTGGTTAGATTCTTGGCAAAGAAAAACTAAATCTATGCTACACCTCACGTACTTCTTCCCTCGTACCAGACTTAAGTTAGGTAAATTGGGGTAGGCATATTTTAGAAGCACCAGTTGAGTATTTTTAGCCTTTGTTATTTATCTACTTATTTATCTATGGTTTAGAAACCGTTCATTGCTTTTACAGTATTATTTTATAATACTCTTCTTACTGTGCGCATTATACTTTGCAACTAGTATTACGATTGCAGCAGTTCACTTTACTTGCAAGAGAAAGAAGACTGTTCGATACATTCTTTTTTTGAAAACGCCCGTCTGCACCTTTGATAAAATGAAGCATGCACGATTGACTGAGTAAAATATCTATCTATTGTTTCCGGGACTCTGGACATACGTTTATTCTTGGGGAAACAAAGTTGTCATGTTTAGGCATTTGTCTGAAACGAATCCCTTCTTGTGAATTCGAGAACTTTTCTAGTGGCCTCTGAGCTAGCTGGCGCTCACAATTAAGTCTAATATATTTGATAGAGAACTAGTCGACCCAAGTCCTTCGTCAAATCTACAGGATATATTATTTCAATGCGAAGATCCTATTGGGTATATAGGAACTACACTACACAACTTTCATAGATCTGTAAAATTGAATTAGAGCTTCCTTGTAGATCAATTTTGGTTGATGGACATATTTCTTTCCTCCAAAGGCGTTCTTTTAATTTGCATTTACTTTTCTCCACTCTGAGTTCCTCAGAGAATCAGGGGGCTAACAGAAAATTTCCAGAAGATCTGCCTACTCTAACTGGTGCTATTTTGGCCATGGTGGCAGAGATCCACTCGGCCCATGCAGTCGCGTCTACGTTAGGGTTGATAATGGTCGAACCTGCAACAACACTGGGCCTAAGGATTCCGCCGTTAGTTTCTTCCAGTTCCTTTTTTGCATGGGTTTCCCCACCAGGTTGTGGTATTTCCAAGGTAAATGAGAAAGGGACCAGAAAGTCATCTGTCCATAACATTTGTTGCAAAGTCTCGGCGACCAAGGACGGGATATCCGAAAAAACTAGATCTACAGTGTTGCCAGCACAGTGGGTAGGGGATCTTATATATTGGGAGAGATTTGCCCCATTGAGTGACATTATCAACTCAAATGCATGGGTGCACTTGGGGTCAAAAATATATAAATTAAAGTAATCATATCCCAAACATTATTGGATACTGATATAGAGATGTTGTCTGCATGTTTGGGCCGTGACATGCAATTTATAAGGCAGGCTCGTATTCTGTCTCCTGGTTTCTTCAGCACGAGTTCAAGGGGATTGCTTTCTTGTTTCCTCAACATCTCTCTGGTTTCCCCAAGACAAAGTTGCAGTTTTTAAAGAAATGTGGGAGTATAGCACTCACTAAGTCAATATCATGTCCTGTTGGACAAGCGTTCTTCCTTAGACTCGGAAGGGAGTCTCGTGTCCTGGAGATATTTGTATTGTTGTTACGAGGGACAGCATGGCTGGCGCTGGCCGCAGTCCAGACGCGGACGGGCGCAGAAGGGCTTGCCTTTGGTGCACCTTTGTCATGCCAAGGGCGCACCCGTTGCCCGCCTCCGCTGCGCGTCTGTGCACACTTGTCACATAAGTACTGTGCTCTAAGCAGAAATTAGGCAAGCTTGGATACTATGTATCTAAATATGCATTACTTTACTCCTAATGTTAAAATAAAAGTCAGCCTCTCCAATGCATTACCCTATATTTCACCCTAAACATCTCTCAATATATCCTCTACCTCCACTCTTGGACTCATCAAAAACCTCATTCTACTGCTGTGATCCCCAAAATAACCCTTTGTAAATCTTCCCTTCTCTTCGCCTCTTTGCTTCATTTCAAACCTCTTTTCCTATTCAGATCTCACAAACAAGCCTTTCTAAACCCTTCCCTCATGTGTCCCCCCTAGACTCATCCAATACCTCATCATCTTTCTCCCTAATCCACTTTCTAGAGAGTATTCCCCCTCCATCTCTCCTTTACTCATCCCAAACCTCCCCGTGCTGCTATGATCTCCAAATGAACCCTTTCTAGACCCTCCCTTTTCTTTGCCTCCATTTCAATCTGACTTACAGACTCACCAGTCCACCACTCACATTAATTCATATTCCCTTATACTAATTCACCACTTATCCTTTTCAGTTTCCAGAGTAGCTACTCTCAGAAAATCACCTCAAGACCTTGTCCGGGGTAGTAAGTGCTATTTAAATGCAATTACACGTACTGCTTATGAAATGGGGTGTAAGACATTGATTTTTTTGGCCTCTCCACCCAAATAAGTATGTCTTGCTATTCACAATAATTGTTTTCCCTTTACATATTGACAGGTTGTAATAGTATTTTGATGATTTGCGGCATATTTTTCCATGTGGACTCATCCCTGCAATAGAATCCAGTCTGTGCTTCACTTGTCAGCAAAACCGCAAAAATAGCATTGTTTGCAGCATCAGCGATAATCCTCGTGATGTGATACTGAAGGGATATGGCAAGTCATCAGTAATGTTGTTAATGTTCTCATTTCTTACATCACCTGTGAATATAAATTTAATTCTAGTTGCAATTAAAAATACTATCAATATCTTTGCAGTGTGCTTATAGTTGCTACATATAAAAACCGACTTCATTTACTTCTTGTGTGAGAAAACAAATCTCAAAAAGGCAAACACAACCATGCTCCAGTGAAGATATTAAGTAACTGGTGCCTTTATTGGCGACACCAGTGATGTCATCTTTGAAGCCTCCTGTGTGACGTGTGCGGTCCTGGGTAGTGCGTTGAATGAGTTACACTTGCCTTGGGCATTTAAAATGATGCCTTTCAGTGGGGCTGCCCTGCTCCTGTCAGAGAAGTCTCAGGAGGGAACTTTTATGAGCTTTTAAATAACAATGACTAGGCACCCAATAACAAACTATAACCTTCCTCTATAAAATGTATCTGTGATTCTTTCGAGTCTTCTTTGGTATAGTTCCACAACTCATGTAACTCGCCACTCCCTCTGCCCTCAGCATCTGTCAGTATCCATCAACACCTAAGCTCTATTTATGACACTTGCCACAGCCTCTTGCAGCTATAGTTGTCTGATGAGCCAACTGGGTCAATAACAAGGTTTTTGACCTTTTCCTGCAGCCAGTCCTTGTTCTCAGGGTCCACTGGCTGCTGGGGGAGGGCAATGCTGATAGCCTCTGTAGGAAAGGGCCCCTTATAAGGTTTCGCCTGCACTTGAGCTGTAATTGTGAAATCTCTTGTTAACATAGATCTTGATGGGACTTGCTTTTCATTTGTTCCAGTGCTTGCACCTTACATTTCTTCCGTTTCTATTGGCTGTAGCATTCAATCTCCTGTTCTTCCTCGTGTCTTTCCCCTCTCACCTTTGACATACCTCTGAGCTGGCAGTCACATTCCTCCCACCACTCCACATATACTGCTCACCCTATACTCAGACACCTCTTAGCTCGTGCAAGGTAACATCTCTCACAATGTACTTGCAAGGCATTTACCAATGCTTGTTAAACTTCCCCCGCTGTATCAACGGTCCAGGTATACCTATGTTTAACACTTTCAAGTCCAGACTGAACACTTCAATATATGCAAATTCCTTAAAAATGTCTGAACAGAATTACACAAAATCACAAAAAGCACACTTTCTGAGTAAAGTTCTAACTTTTTGCCTAATTTAGTGTAATTCTCCTGGGCTGTTTTTTGTGTAGCTGCAACAGATGTTTTCCATGGGGAATTTACACAACAAATCAGTGTTTTGGGCACCTTTTTTCTTGTCCTTCCCTTTACGGATTGGCACAAAACTTTCCAGGAAGTGCAGGTCGATTAACTCTTTTTGTAAAGTGTTGTGAAGATTCGTCAAATAGCATCAACGTTATTAGAGAAATGAAAACATATCTTCCTGTGGAAACTCTTGCCTAACTATAGCTGCACTTTGGCCAGGGGTGTCCATTATCTGTGTTCTATTTGCTTTGGTCATGGAAACATGAAGTAATCAGAAAGAAGCTGGAACTGTAGGTTCTTAAGTTACTTTATTGGTTATTTAGATCACCAAGAGATCGATGATCGATGATCGATGATCGATGATCTAAATACCAACCACCAAACAACACAATCAAGGGGTCACCATATGCCACATAGCCCCCTTAACACTCGTTGTAAGACACAACACAAACAAATGAAAGGCATACTACCAAACATATCACCTTAATAAACCTAAAACGCAGTTGTGTTGAAGACCTGAGACCTTAGACACAAACACGAACTTCTGACAACATTCATTTTTTCCTGTTGCATTTCTAGTTCTGGGACACTTTCGTTTTTATTCAAGACACTTCTGGGCTCACAGGCCGGCTACTGTACACTCCTTTTTTAATTTGACAAATCAGCTGCTGTTTCTGGGACCCTTGTGCAGTTCCTGTAACTTGAGCCCATACCACTCTTCAAATGAATTTCATCTGTGCAGTTAGCCGTTATTAACAATATTTTCCATGAGCACTATTGCAGTGTGCACATTCTAAATTAAAACGTTGAGAGTACCTGTTTCTTCACACAAACGTCATAGCGCTAAATGTCACTACGAAAACATCCTTGGAAATATGACCTCTTGATAACAAACAAAATGAAGGCACTTTTTCCGACGTAGAGCCGGCTGGTTCGCGTCCACAATAAGCTCTAAATCAAGACCAGCCATCCGACATGAAGTTCTGTCGCGTCACAGAGGATGATGATGAAGGCGACTGATGAGGTAAACCCTGCGAGTATAAATCGGCTCGTGCCCATTTTAAAGGAAAACCGAAACCGTTTTTTTTTCCCTTGCTAAATGTAACGATGAAAAAAAAAATGACAAACACTTCACTTCCATTCCCAAGACTTGTACTCGCCTTCACGCTTCACCAGACACAGTGTGTTTACATAGGGTTTCAATGCTCTTCCCTGCCTTTGCGCTCCATTGCACACAACGTGTCTTCCAGGCTCGAGCTGCCCTTCGCCTTCACTGCGCACAGAGTGTATATTTTTAAATAATTGTCTCGAGCTGGAGTTCGCGCTTCCCTACACACACTGTTTCCATGCCCTGTCAACAATGTCGTTCAAATGCAGCTAGCACTGCTTGCACTCCTGAAATTAACACTGCGCTGAAACTGACCAAACACCGAGGCCCGATTCCCTGCCTCCGAGTTCAACACTACCACATGGTCTAGTGCACTTCAGGTTTATTTAAAGATGCCTCTACCTGGCAAACAGAAAATGCCGTAGAAATAATGCACAACAGTTTTTTCCAAAAGTGAGCGCCCTTCCCTCTTCACAGAGGCTCGATTTTATGTTAAACAGCTGACAAATGCCTTTCACTTCTTCTCCGAGGCTCGATTTAATGCCCCCGAACAACCAGCCAACTTCAAAACAACTAAAGACCTCAGCTGAATTTGATCTCTTGAATTACACTTAACTGGCTCTTAAACAGTTCTGCTGGCATCAATTACTTTGATTTGCGCTGTAAGATCACGCAGAGTCAGCACACACATTTTCTCGAGGCTTGAATTACTATCATGAGTCTGGCAAACCTGGGCTTCAGAGCGACCGATGACCGGGTCACTGATGGGGTTAAATTGCCAGACAACACTCCAGACACACTTATAATAGAATGTCATTTACCTCGAGTTGTTTTCCAATTTACAATACCTTTCAGGATTCTTTTCCTGTAATGTCCTTAATATTCCTTGAATTTTCACGCACGGGTTCCTCAACAAATCAGGCTAATACTTCTTTTCCTCTTTTCTTTGTTCCAGTCCAATACTCCATTTCCTTTTAGATACTTTTTTTTAATTTGCACGCGTAGATTCTTCTTCACATTGATCACCAAATGTCGCCAAATGAAGTAATCAAAGGAAGCTGGAACTGTAGGTTCTTAAGTTACTTTATTAGTTATGATGTTAAGTTATAAGTTATAGCGATAACCCCATCAGGAGCAGCTGTCCTGCTGCTCAGCCCTCACTCAACTGACATTCACAGCACAGCAACATTCCAATCATCCAACATTCCACATGACATGCATACCAGCTGACAAGCAGGGAAACACAAGATATAACAAAGCACTGGCATGCCTGCTAAGGAAACATCATCACAGAAAGGAAATGTGCTTTGGGAAAAACAGCCTGCGCTTGTCGATGAAGGCTGATGATGTCACACTCCTGGTTAAGAATCCTTCTGCAACAAGAACACTGTGATGTGGGGGGACATTGTTGCATACAGCTGAAGATCAGGATTATAGATACACTGGAGTCAATACATTACTGGCCTAATATTGTTGAAGTAAAACAAATCAATGAAAATGAGTAGAGAAAAACAAATGTGACATTTTCGTCTATAATTCTTTTGCCCCAATGGCTGTTTTGTAAACATATTATACCCTTACACTCAGCAGACTCATCTAGTTGAAGGAATATACAGAGTTTATTTGTTCTCCACGAACACGCAATACCCAGAGCCATCAATTGAGCTCCTGCTTATGATATGTTTGAGTACTGAGCATACATCAATTC
This sequence comes from Lissotriton vulgaris, assembly GCF_964263255.1. Classification (NCBI taxonomy): domain Eukaryota; kingdom Metazoa; phylum Chordata; class Amphibia; order Caudata; family Salamandridae; genus Lissotriton; species Lissotriton vulgaris. Next base: position 170,258 of record NW_028247347.1, on the reverse strand, counting down.
ATATGATATTTATACCCTGGAGCCTCAGAGACCCCTCTGAGAGAGTCCACAGCATAAAGGGAGCCACACCCAGTGGAGGTGTGGGAATTACACCATTTCCCCTGTGGTCACAGATGACCGGACATTGGCGCCGTGTTTTGTCATCTCCCGATTGCGATTCCTTCACCCCTCCACCTCTTTCCACCTTCCATCCTTTGTCTACCTCCTCTGCTCCTATCCTCTCCCCCCTGAGTCTCTCCCCTTGCCTGCTTTTTCTCTTACGTATATGTTTTTAACACATGTAGTTTTGCTCCAACAACTTGTAACTATGCAACTGGTAACTATGCTCTGAAACAGTGCTCGTCCTCATGTAAAGCGCTCTGATAACTCCAGGTCTAGCCAGCGCTGTATAACACCTTTGAAATAAAATAAATACATTATTGTGCCCCAGATGGATTCCACTAAAATGTCAAAACTCTAGGGCAAGTCAGGCCAAGTCAGGCAGCACAGCGCAGCACCGCAATCCACCTCGCTGTGCTGCACTGCATGAATAACAGAGGGCAGGAATGTGCTGTATTTAAGTCAACATCGTGCATCGCTGCCTTTTCCCCTTCGCTGGCGCCCTTTTGGTTGTCTAACGCCAATGCAGGCCCCTTGGTCATGGTGAAAAGGTGCCTGCATTTATGCAGGATTGATTTTCAGCACACATAGAAAAAGGCAGTAACAAGGAGAAGTAAGGATATTTCTTCTTGTCATGCCTCACCTGGGGAGGTGTAGGTTTTTGGCACATTCTTAGGTCTACCACTTCTGGTAAATCTGGGAATTCTTCAAAATCCATGGATGTGGCGTGGGAATACCTGTGAAGCACCCATGGAAATGACTCCCTGGTGCAGAGTAGGGCACTGCGGTGATTTGTGCAGCGTTGCACTAGTAGAGATTTATGAAGCCACTCAGGGCCCTGCAAGGTGGCCTTGTGTGGTTTTAAGTAACTCATTTTTAAGATGCGTTGCTCCTGCACCAAGTTGTGTGGCACAAGAACAACACATAGTGACACATAAATGTGCCCCCTACAGTTCCCATTTGCTGGAGTACTGACTCGGTAAAAAACTTGATAATAATTTACCATAGATACAGTGATACCATCATAGTGGTGAAATATAGGGTTTGTGGACTCTCTGCCACTTTTATTTTGCTAACAAAAACTTCCCTGCCTACGATGCATCGTCCAATAAACAGTAGTGCTGTTAGAAGTGGCCAAGTGTCTGTGGGCATGGTGGGAAGAGTGGGAAGGGGAGAGGGAGGACAGAGGCGACCTCTGACCCTGCCTGCAGGCTCGTGTCCTGCTCCCTACCGCCCACCTGGTCTCCCGCTCCTTCCTGCTGCTGTGTCCCTGTAGCCCCGCCCCCCTGCCCCCAATGGCCACCAGCTCCCACCTCCCAGCTGCTCTTTCCTCCCTATCCCCCTCTTATGGATGGCGCGTTGCGGCTGCGCAGCAGCCTTCTGCAGCGAGCACCCGCTGGCCCGTCAAAGGTGTGCCAAAGGCAAGCCCGTCTGTGCCCATCTGCTCCTGGATAGAACCCAGCGCCAGAACCCCTGCATCCCACGAATGCCACATCACCACACTCTGCTATGACGCCAGCACCCTCTACGCACTCAACGCTGGCTGAAAACCACACCTGCTTCCAAGCCGCCCTGAAACTGACTCTCCGACCTTTCTCCTGCCACACCTTCAACTTCACCTGCAACAGAACCACCAAACCTCCAAGGAAGGGACCCAACCACCTTCGCTGCATACTCCTCAACACCAACTCCACATGCAAACACGCTGTCGAACTCAGGGATCTGCTCGACACCTACGCCCCAGACGTGGCCTTCCTGACCGAGACCTGGTGGAATGACTCCTCGGTTCCTGACATCACCATTGCCATCCCGGACGGCTACAAGATCACCTGCAGGGATCACACCAACGGAATCGGAGGTGGAATAGCCATCATCCACAAGGCTACCATCAAGGTCGCCAACCACACAGAGGACACAGTCAACACCGCCAAACACCTGCACTTCCGAATCCACACCGACCACAACACCACCCTCAGAGGAACACTCATCTACAGACCACCCGGACTCCGAGCTCAATTCAGTGACTCTATTGCCGACCTTGCCAGCAGCCACGCACTCGAGTCCATGGACTACATCCTCCTTGGGGACCTGAATTTCCACCTTGAGAACAACAATGCCAACTCCGCCACCCTGATCGACAACCTCACCAACCTCGGTCTCAGACAACTCATCACCGCACCCACCCATGCCGCTGGCCACACGCTGGACCCCATCTTCTCCACATGCACCCACGTCATCTTCGACCACAACACCAAACTCCACTGGACCGACCACCACTGCATTCATTTCACCTTCAACAAACCAACCATGCACCACTTCACCCAACAGCTACCTCGCCGCTGCTGAAGTAAAGTCACCTAAGACCAGCTGATCACCACCCTCACCCAAAACCAACCCACCAACCCCACTAACCCCACCAACCCAGACACCGCAGCTCGCAAACTCAGACAGTGGATCGACGACTGCGCCAACATCTTCGCCCTACTCAAGAAACCCTCCAACAACCACACCAGCAAGAGACCCACCCTGTTCACCGACGAACTGCAGACATCCAAACATGCATGCCGGAAACTGGAGCAAATATGGCTCCACAAACGCACTCCGGACAACCACGCAGCCCACAAGGAGTGGACGCCACCCGCAGACATCACCACCTCATCAGATTAGCCAAGGGATCCTCCTTCAAAGACCACCTGAATAACACCACACATGACAGCAAAGAGCTCTTCAGCATCGTAAAGGAATTCCCCTAACCCCAGCGCCAACGCCAACGACATACTGTCCTCACAAGAACTGTGCAACTCACTAGCCATCTTCTTCCATCCAAGACAGCTTCAACACCATGACCGCCCTGACTACGCCAGACACCACCTCCTCTGTAAACACCACCAGCGCCAACCACCTGACCTCCTGGTCCAACGTCAATGACAACGAGACACGCAAGGTCATGAACTCCATCCACTCAGGATTTCAGTCAGACCCATGCCCACACCACGTATTTAACAAAGCAGATGCGTCCATCGCACCCCAACTACGGAAGGTCATCAACATCTCCTTTGAAACAGCAACATTCCCGGAAAGCTGGAAACACGTCAAAATCAACACACTCCTCAAGAAGCCCAAGGCGGACCCCAAGGACCTCAAGAACTTCCGGCCCATCTCCCTGCTACGGTCACCGGTGAAGGTCATCGAGAAAATTGTCCACATGCAATTGGCCCGCCACCTGGAAGACAACAACATCTTGGACCCGTCCCAGTCCGGGTTCAGACAAAACCACAGCACCGAGACAGCCCTCATCGCCGCCACAGATTCAAAAAGGAGCACAAAATGATTGGGAGGGATTAATACAAACAATCAATACAAGTCGGGGTTGGTTAATTCCCAAACTAACGGAAAGCAATTCAACAATTTATTTAGCACATTACTATACAATGATCACAAAACTGGTCATCATCATGATTACTAATTTTATTTATAGTAATCTGTACTTCAAAACTGATAGTACTATTTATAACAAATCACATTCAATGTTATATCAAATGTACATATATACAATTATCTGCAAGCACAGGAAAAAAGAATATATATTCTAAACAATTTCGGAATCGCAAACAGCATAAATATGTCACATAAATCAGGAAATAAGTGCATAAAACAATTCCATTTTCACACCACAAAAATAAGAATCATGGGCAGTGTCCCCCTATTCAATCAGGAGGTCCACTAAGAGTAAGTTGTGTACAAACACAATTGGTTCAAGAAAAATATATGAACCTGACTTCAAACTTGTCTTTAACCAAACTAATGCTCAGGTACACAGTATCCACAAACTCCTCTTGTCGAGAATCAACTGTCGACGTGGACACGTTTCGGCCTCCAGGAATCTTGGCCTCCTCAGGACAAGGGTGAATAGGCAAACTAGAAATACATAAAAAGAACCAGGGCAAAGTGACCCCCACCAACATGCCGCCACAGATAACATCAGGCGCCAACTAGACAACGGCGAAACATCAGCCCTCGTCCTTCTGGACCTGTAAGCCGCCTTCGACGTGGTCTGCCATCGCACACTAAAGACACACCTCCTAGAATCCGGAATCCAAGAGAAGGCTCTTGACTGGACCACGTCCTTCCTCTCCGGCAGAACCCAGAGCTTCCGCCTCCTGCCCTTCCGATCCGAGGCCACTGACATCATCTGTGGCATCCCCCAGGGCTCATCCCTCAGGTCGACGCTGTTCAATGTCTACATGGCCCCCCTCGCACAAGTGGCCCGCCAACACGACCTCAACATCATCTCCTATGTCGACGACACCCAGCTCATCCTCTCCCTCACCCAGGACCCGCACACCACCAAAACCAACCTCCATGAGGGAATGAAGGCCGTCGCCGGCTGGATGAGGAACAGCCGTCTGAAGCTCAACTCAGACAAGACAGAGGCACTCATCCTCGGACCCTGGTGGCCAACCACAGTGGGATCAGCACCGACACCCACCGACCATGCACGCAACCTAGGATTCATCCCCAACTCCTCCCTCTCCATGTCTAAACAGGTTAACACCGTATCTTCCTCCTGCTACAACATCCTCCGCATGCTCCGCAGGATCTACAAGTGGATCCCGACCGAAACAAGAAGAACGGTGACACAGGCCCTCATCAGCAGCGGACAGGGCTACGGCAACGCACTCTATGCAGGAATCCCAGCCAAACACCTAGGACAACTACAATGCTTCCAAAACGCCTCCGCCCTACTGATCGTCAACGTCCCCCACAGCAGCCACATCACCCCCCACCTGAGAGGCCTACACTGGCTCCCTGTCGACAAGAGAATCACCTTCAAGCTCCTTACCCACGCACACAATGCACTCCACAACACCGGGCCAGCGTTCCTGAACAGCAGACTCAGCTTCTACACCCCGACCCGCAAGATCCGCTCTGCCAGCCTCGCCCTCGCCGCTGTCCCCCACATCCAACGAACGACCTCCAGTGGCAAATCCTTCTCCTACCTTGCAGCCAAGACCTAGAACACCCTCCCTACCCACCTGTGGCAGACCCAAGACCTACTCATCTTCAGAAGACTCCTCAAGACCTGGCTCTTTGAGCAGTAGTGGCCCTCTACCCTCAGATCCTTGTGACCCTCACAGGTAAGTAGCGCGCTTTACAAGTACTCTGATTGATTGATTGATTGATTGAGGGCAACACCCTTAAAAAAAATGGCAATCACTGCGTGGCAAACACTGGCATTGAGAGTGTCTCATTTTTGCCCCACAGTGAATTGTCTGCAAGTGCAAGGTGTGCCAAAGGCAAGCCCGTCTGCGCCCATCAGCTCTTGGAGCGTGCCCAGCGCCAGAACCCCTGCACCCCACGAATGCCACATCACCACACTCCACTATGATGCAAGCACCCTCTATGCACTCAACGCCGGCCGAAACCACACCTGCTTCCAAGCCACCCTGAAACGGACTCACCGACCTTTCTCCTGCCACACCTGCAGCTTCACCTGTGACAGAACCACCAAACCTCAAGGACTGGACCCAACCACCTTCGCTGCACACTCCTCAACACCCGCTCCACATGCAAACACGCCATCGAACTCGGGAGCTGCGCGACACCTACACCCCAGACGTGGTTTCCTGACCGAGACCTGGTGGAACGATTCCTTGCTGCCCGACATCGCCATAGCCATCCCGGACAGCTACAAGATCACCCGCAGGGATCACACCAACAGAATCGGAGGAGGAATAGCCATCGTCCACATGGCTATCATCAAGGTCACCACCCACGAGGAGGAAACACTCAACACCGTCGAACACCTGCACTTCCGGATCCACTCCTACCCCAACACCACCCTCAGAGGAACACTCATCTACAGACCACCCGGACTCCGAGCTTAATTCAGTGACTCCATTGCGGATCTCGCCAGCACCCACACACTCGCGTCCATGGACTACATCCTCCGTGGGGACCTGAATTTCCACCTTGAAAACAACAACGAAGCCAACTCCATCACCCTGATTGACAACCTCACCAACCTCGGCCTCAGACAACTCGTCACCGCACCCACCCATGCCGCTGGCCACACACTGGACCCCATCTTCTCTACAGGCACCCATGTCACCTTCGGCCACACCACCAAACTCCACTGGACCGACCACCATTGCATTCATTTCACCTTCAACAAACCAACCACGCACCACCGCACCCAACAGCTACCTAGCCACTGCTGAAGTAAAGTCACCGAAGACCAGCTGATCACCACCCGCACCCAAAATCCACCCACCAACCCCACCAACCAAGACAACGCAGCCCGCAAACTCAGACAGTGGATCGGCAACTGCACCAACACCCTCGCCTCACTCAAAAAACCCTCCAAAAACCACGCCAGCAAGAGACCCAACTGGTTCACTGACAAGCTGCAGACCTCCAAACGTGCATGCCGGAAACTGGAGAAGGTATGGCTCCACGAACGCACTCCGGACAACCACGCAGCCCACAAGGACGCCACCCGCAGACAGCACCACCTCATCAGATTAGCCAAGAGATCCTCCTTCAAAGACTGCCTGGATAACAACGCACACAACAGCAAAGAGCTTTTCAGCATCGTAAAGGAACTCCCCAACCCCAACGCCAACGCCAACAACATACCGCCCTCAAAACAACTGAGCAACTCACTAGCCATCTTCTTCCATCCATGACAGCTTCAACACCATGACCGCCCTGACTACGCCAGACCCCACGTCCACTGTGAACACCACCAGCGCCAACCGCCTGACCTCCTGGTCCAAAGTCAACAACAACGATACACGCAAGGTCATTAACTCCATCCACTCAGGATCTCCGTCAGACCCGTGCCTACACCACGTATTCTACAAAGCAGATGCTGCCATGGCACCCCAACTACGGAAGGTCATCAACATATCCTTCGAAACAGCAACATTCCCGGAAAGCTGGAAACACGTCGAAATCAACGCATATCTCAAGAAGCCCACGGCGGACACCAAGGACCTCAAGAACTTCTGGCCCATCTTCCTGCTACCGTTCCCAGCGAAGGTCATCGAGAAAATCGTCAACATGCAACTGGACCGCCACCTGGAAGACAACAAAATCTTGGACCCATCCCAGTCTGGGTTCAGATGAAACCACAGCACCGAGACAGCCCTCATCGCCGCCACAGACAACATCAGGCGCCAACTAGACAACGGTGAAACATCAGCCCTCGTCCTCCTGGACCTGTCAGCCGCCTTCGCCACGGTTTGCCATTGCACTCTAAAAACACACCTCCTAGAAGTCGGAATTCAAGAGAAGGTCCTTGACTTGACCACGTCCTTCCTCTCCGGCAGAACCCAGAGCGTCCGCCTCCCGCCCTTCCGATCCGAGGCCACTAACATCATCTGTGGCATCCCCCAGGGCTCATCCCTCAGCCCGACGCTGCTTAACGTCTACATGGCCCCCTCGCAAAAGTGGCCCTTCAACACCACCTCAACATCATCTCCTATGCCAACGACACCCAGCTCATCCTCTCCCTCACCAAGGACCCACACACCGCCAAAACCAACCTCCACGAGGGAATGAAGGCCATCGCCGTCTGGATGAGGAACAGCCGTCTGAAGCTACACGAGGATGAGTACCTCCATTTTGTCCGAGTGGACAAGACGGAGGTATTCCTCCTCGAACCCACCCCCTCAGCCTGGGAAACAGCAACATTCCCGGAAAGCTGGAAACACGTCAAAATCAACACACTCCTCAAGAAGCCCAAGGCGGACCCCAAGGACCTCAAGAACTTCCGGCCCATCTCCCTGCTACCGTCACCGGTGAAGGTCATCGAGAAAATTGTCCACATGCAATTGGCCCTACACTTGGAAGACAACAACATCTTGGACCCGTCCCAGTCCGGGTTCAGACGAAACCGCAGCACCGAGACAGCCCTCATCGCGGCCACAGCTTCAAAAAGGAGCACAAAATGGTTAGGAGGGATTAATGCAAACAATCAATACAAGTCAGGGTTGGTTAATTCCCAAACTAACGGAAAGCAATTCAACAATTTATTTAGCACATTACTATACAATGATCACAAAACTGGTCATCATCATGATTACTAATTTTATTTATAGTAGTCTGTACTTCAAAACTGATAGTACTATTTATAACAAATCACATTCAATGTTATATCAAATGTACATATATACAATTATCTGCAAGCACCGTAAAAACCAATAGAGCTACTAAACAATTTCGGAATCGCAAACAGCATAAATATGTAATATAAATCAGGAAATAAGTGCATAAAACAATTAAATTTTCACACCACAAAAATAAGAATCATGGGCAGTGTCCACCTATTCAATCAGGAGGTCCACTAAGAGTAAGTCGTGTACAAACACAATTGGTTCAAGAAAAATATATGAACCTGACTTCAAACTTGTGTTTAACCAAACTAATGCTCAGGTACACAGTATCCACAAACTCCTCTTGTCGAGAATCAACTGTCGACGCGGACACGTTTCGACCTCCAGGAATCTTGGCCTCCTCAGGACAAGGGTGAATAGGCAACCTAGAAATACATAAAAAGAACCAGGGCAAAGTGACCGCCACCAACATGCCGCCACAGATAACATCAGGTGCCAACTAGACAACGGCAAAACATCAGCCCTCATCCTTCTGGACCTGTAAGCCACCTTCGACGTGGTCTGCCATCGCACTCTAAAGACACACCTCCTAGAATCCGGAATCCAAGAGAAGGCTCTTGACTGGACCACGTCCTTCCTCTCCGGCAGAACCCAGAGCATCCCCCTCCTGCCCTTCCGATCCGAGGCCACTGACATCATCTGTGGCATCCCCCAGGGCTCATCCCTCAGCCCGATGCTGTTCAACGTCTACATGGCTCCCCTCGCACAAGTGGCCCGCCAACACCACCTCAACATCATCTCCTATGCCGACGACACCCAGCTCATCCTCTCCCTCACCAAGGACCCGCACTGCGCCAAAACCAACCTCCATGAGGGAATGAAGGCCGTCGCCGACTGGATGAGGAACAGCCGTCTGAAGCTGAACTCAGACAAGACAGAGGCACTCATCCTCGGACCCTGGTGGCCAACCACAGTGGGATCAGCACCGACACCCACCGACCATGCACGCAACCTAGGATTCATCCCCAACTCCTCCCTCTCCATGTCTAAACAGGTTAACACCTTCTCTTCCTCCTGCTACAACATCCTCCACATGCTCCGCAGGATCTACAAGTGGATCCCGACTGAAACAAGAAGAACGGTGACACAGGCCCTCGTCAGCAGCTGACTGGGCTACGGCAACGCACTCTATGCAGGAATCCCAGCCAAACACCTACGACAACTACAATGCTTCCAAAACGCCTCCGCCCTACTGATCGTCAACGTCCCCCGCAACAGCCACATCACCCCCACCTGAGAGACCTTCACTGGCTCCCTGTCTACAAGAAAATCACCTTCAAGCTCCTTACCCACGCACACAATGCACTCCACAACACCGGGCCAGCGTTCCTGAACAGCAGACTCAGCTTCTACACACCCACCCGCAAGATCTGCTCTGCCAGCCTCGCTCTCGCCACTGTCCCCCACATCCAACGAACGACCTCCAGTGGCAAATCCTTCTCCTACCTTGCAGCCAAGACCTAGAACACCCTCCCTACCCACCTGTGGCAGACCCAAGACCTACTCATCTTCAGAAGACTCCTCAATACCTGGCTCTTTGAGCAGTAGCGGCCTCTCTACCCTTAGATCCTTGTGACCCTCACAGGTAAGTAGCGCGCTTTACAAGTACTCTGATTGATTGATTGAGGGCAACACCCTTTAAAAAAATGGCAATCACTGCGTGGCAAACATTGGCGTTGACAGTGTCTCATTTTTGCCCCACAGTGAATTGTCTGCAAGTGCAAGGTGTGCCAAAAGCAAGCCCATCTGCGCCCATCTGCTCCTGGAGCGTGCCCAGCGCCAGAACCCCTGCACCCCACGAATGCCACATCACCACACTCCACTATGACGCAAGCACCCTCTACGCACTCAACTCCGGCCGAAACCACACCTGCTTCCAAGCTGCCCTGAAACGGACTCACCGACCTTTCTCCTGCCACACCTGCAGCTTCACCTGTGACAGAACCACAAAATCTCAAGGACTGGACCCAACCACCTTCGCTGCACACTCCTCAACACCCGCTCCACATGTAAACACGCCATCGAACTCTGGGATCTGCTCGACACCTACGCCCCAGACGTGGTTTCCTGACCGAGACCTGGTGGAACGACTCCTCGGCGCCCGAAATCGCCATAGCCATCCCGGACGGCTACAAGATCACCCGCAGGGATCTCACGAACAGAATCGGAGGAGGAATAGTCATCTTCCACATAGCTATCATCAAGGTCACCAACCACGAGGAGGAAACACTCAACACTGTCGACCACCTGCACTTCCGGATCCACACCTACCCCAACACCACCCTCAGAGGAACACTCATCTACAGACCACCTGGACCCCGAGCTCAATTCAGTGACTCCATTGCCGATCTTGCCAGCACCCACACACTCTCGTCCATGGACTACATCCTCCGTGGGGACCTGAATTTCCACCTTGGGAACAACAACGAAGCCAACTACACCACCCTGATCGACAACCTCACCAACCTCGGCCTCAGACAACTCGTCACCGCACCCACCCATGCCGCTGGCCACACACAGGACCCATCTTCTCTACATGCACCCATGTCACCTTCGACCACACCACCAAACTCTACTGGACTGACCACCATTGCATTCATTTCACCTTCAACAAACCAACCACGCACCACCGCACCCAACAGCTACCTATCCGCTGCTGAAGTAAAGGCACCGAAGACCAGCTGATCACCACTCTCACCCAAAACCCACCCACCAACCCCACCAACCAAGACAACGCAGCCTGCATACTCAGACAGTGGATCGACAACTGCGCCAACACCCTCGCCTCACTCAAAAAACCCTCCAAAAACCACGCCAGGAAGCGACCCACCGGGTTCACTGACAAGCTGCAGACCTCCAAACGTGCATGCCGGAAACTGGAGAAGGTATGGCTCCACGAACGCACTCCGGACAACCACGCAGCCCACAAGGACGCCACCTGCAGACAGCACCACCTCATCAGATTAGCCAAGAGATCCTCCTTCAATGACTGCCTGGATAACAACGCACACAACAGCAAAGAGCTCTTCAGCATCGTAAAGGAACTCTCCAACCCCAGCGCCAACACCAACGACATACCGCCCTCACAACAACTGTGCAACTCACTAGCCATCTTCTTCCATCGATGACAGCTTCAACACCATGACCGCCCTGACTACGCCAGACCCCACCTCCTCTGTGAACACCACCAGCGCCAACCGCCTGACCTCCTGGTCCAAAGTCAACAACAATCAGACACGCAAGGTCATTAACTCTATCCACTCAGGATCTCCGTCAGACCCGTGCCCACACCACGTATTCAACAAAGCAGATGCTGCCATGGCACCCCAACTACGGAAGGTCATCAACATGTTCTTCGAAACAGCAACATTCCCGGAAAGCTGGAAACACGTCGAAATCAACGCACTCCACAAGAAGCCCAAGGCGGACCCAAAGGACCTCAAGAACCTCCGGCCCATCTCCCTGCTACCGTTCCCGGTGAGGTCATCGAGAAAATCGTCAACATGCAACTGAACCGCCACCTGGAAGACAACAACATCTTGGACCCATCCCAGTCTGGGTTCAGATGAAACCACAGCACCGAGACAGCCCTCATCACCGCCACAGACAACATCAGGCACCAACTAGACAACGGTAAAATATCAGCCCTCGTCATCCTGGACCTGTCATCTGCCTTCGCCACAGTTTGCCATAGCACTCTAAAGACACACCTCCTAGAAGCCGGAATCCAAGAGAAGGTCCTTGACTGGACCCCGTCCTTCCTCCCCGGCAGAACCCAGAGCGTCCGCCTCCCGCCCTTCTGATCTGAGGCCACTAACATCATCTGTGGCATCTCCCAGGGCTCATCCCTCAGCCCGATGCTGCTTAACGTCTACATGGCCCCCTCACAAAAGTGGCCCTTCAACACAACCTCAACATCATCTCCTATACCAACGACACCCAGCTCATCCTCTCCCTCACCAAGGACCCGCACACCGCCAAAACCAACCTCCAAGAGGGAATGAAGGCCATCGACGTCTGGATGAGGAACAGCCGTCTGAAGCTACACGAGGATGAGTACCTCCGTTTTGTCCGAGTGGACAAGACGGAGGTACTCCTCCTCGGACCCACCTCCTCAGCCTGGGATAACTCCTGGTGGCCAACCACACTGGGAAAAGCACCGACACCCACCGACCATGCATGCAACCTAGGATTCATCCTCGACTCTTCCCTCTCCATGTCTAAACAGGTTAACGCAGTCTCTTTCTCCTGCTTCAATATCCTCCGCATGCTCCGCAGGATCTACAAGTGGATCCTGACCGAAAAAAGAAGAAAGGTGACACAGGCCCTCGTCAGCAGCAAACTGGGCCACGGCAACGCACTCTATGCAGGAATCCCAGCCAAACACCTACGACGACTACAATGCATCCAAAATGCCTCCGCCCGACTGATCGTCAAAGTCCCCCGCAGCAGCCACATCACTCCCCACCTGAGAGACCTACACTGGCTCCCCGTTGACAAGAGAATCACCTTCAAGCTCCTCACCCACGCACACAATGCACTCCACAATACCGGGCCAGCGTTCCTGAACAGCAGACTCAGCTTCTACACTGCCACCCGCCAGCTCCGCTCCGCCAGCCTCGCCCTCGCAGCTTTCCCCCGCATCCAATGAACAAACTCATGTGGCAAATCCTTCTCTTACCTTGCAGTCAAGACCTGGAACACCCTCCCTACCCACCTACGGCAGACCCAAGACCTACTCACCTTCAGAAGACTCCTCAAGACCTGGCTCATCGAGCAGTAGGGGCCCCTCTACCCTCAGCTCCTTGAGACCCTCACTGGTAAGTAGCGCGCTTTACAAGTACTCTGATTGATTGATTGAGGGGAACACCCTTAGAAAAAATGGCAAGCACTGCTTGGCAAACACTAGCATTGAGAGTGTCTCATTTTTTCCCCACAGTGAATTGTCTGCAAGTCAAATTCCGGGACTTGTATGAAAACTGTTACAAACGTAGGGCCTCATTTATGAGGAATTGTGTGAGGCAGTGTCGCAAGTGTTTTTACTGCGCTGCCCTACGATAATGAGAACGGGCATAAATGCACCATATTTATATAATTCAATTCATGAATTCCTGTCCATCCCCCCTGCTCTGGTTTAAAGTTTGCTGCCTAGTGCCAATTTTTAAAAAGTTTTCATGTTGATGAATTTACACTTACCATAAGTGCAAGTACAGCAGCACTACAATTTGAAAAGGCAATAGATTCAGCATTGGACAAAATTGCTCCAGTGACTCAATCAATCAATCAATCAGTACATTTGTAGAGCGCGCTACTCACCCGCGAGGGTCTCAAGGCGCTGAGGAGGGGGCGCTATTGCTAGAATAACCAGGTCTTGACATGTTTCCTGAAGGTGAGATGGTCTTGGGTCAGTCATAGGTGTGCGGGGAGGGAGTTTCATGTCTTGGCTGCCAGGTAGGAGAACGATCTTCCTCCATTGGTGGTTCTGCGAATCCGTGGGACGGTGGCAAGGTTGAGGCTGGTGGAGAAGAGCTGGCGGGAGGGAATTTAGAATGAGAGGCGGTTGTTGAGGTATTCGGGGCCCATGTTGTGAGGCGCTTTGTGTGCGTGGGTGAGCAGCCTGTATGTGATCCTCTTGCTGAAGGGGGAGCCAGTGCAGGTTTCGCAGGTGGGTCGATATGTGGCTGTGGTAAATGATGTCAAGGATGAGTCGTGCGGAGGTGTTCTGTATGCGTTGAAGGCGTTTCTGAAGTTTGACTGTGGTTCCTGCGTATAGGGAGTTTCCTTAGCCCAGTCGGCTGGTGACGAGGGCCTGGGTGACTGTCTTTCTGGTTTCGGTGGGGATCCACCAGAAGATCTTTCAAAGCATGCGCAGGGTGTTGAAACATGAGGACGAGACTGCGTTGACTTGCTTGGTCATCGTGAGGGAGGAGTCTAGGATGAATCCCGGGTAGCGTGCATGGTCCGTCGGTGTCGTTGTGGTGCCCAGCCTCGTGGGCCACCAGGAGTCGTCCCAGGCGGACGGGGATTGTCCGAGGATGAGGACCTCCGTCTTGTCCGAGTTGAGCTTCAGACTGCTGTGCTTCATCCATTCTGCTACATCTTTCATTCCGTCTTGGAAGTTGGCTTTGGGGGTGAGAGGGTCTTTGGTGAGGGAGAGTATCAGTTGGGTGTTGTCGGCGTAGGAGATGATGTTTGTGAGAAGTTGGCCTGGTATATAATGCTCACTAATTCTAGTGATCACTTTGTACCATGCCAAGCAACCCTTATGATGATTGGTTGTAAGTCAACCTTATAGACCAGTTATCCTAGTGGTAACGTGGACAAAGCAGTCTTAGGCTAAACTCTGAAAGGCATGTGAAGCCAGCTGTATTACCATACACAACCCCCTTGAATACCAAATGAAAGGACACCACACAGATATATATTGAAAATATATATAGATTTATTAACTAATTGTAAAATTGTAAAAAATTGTAAAATAGTTTTTATAGAGCGCATGCTATCGTTCCACGGAGCAAAAGTATCCCCTGGACTCTTTATGAGCACAGAATCACAAGCGTTAAACACAAGACAGTTTAAAATACACAAAAGTTGCACAATATGGATGAGCCCTAGGGGCCACCTAAACCATATACTAAGAAAGTGGTATAAGAGATACCAATCTAAAAGGAAACAGGCCTAGGGCCTTAGGAATCGCTGGAGCTGTTCGAGACTAGCAGTGACTAAGTCGGGAAAGGCCCCCGGGACTTGGGTGCAGTGTTTAAAGTGCACGCACTCACCAATGCAAAGTCTATGGTGAGTAAAAAGTACAAAGTTAGTTAGTTCGGAACCTTCTGAGTGACCTAGAAAGCTGAAACTTGAGACACAGGCCCTAGAGATGTGTACCAGTGTAGGAACACCGGCGGAGCTGAGTTACCTCACCCACAGGAAGCGGGTGCATAGGGTCGAAGTAGTGTTGGGTTTCGTCACGCTGGTCAATGGTGCTTGGAGCTGAAGATGCTGCAGGCGGCTCGATGTGAAGAGTTCTGGTGGATCCAAGGGTGGATCTGAAGATGTGAAGTCCTGAAAGCAGAGGGGACAATGTTCAAAGTCACTACCCAGTGACTACAGTGGAATCAGATTGGAACCAGGCGATGTCGGGTGCAAACAGGCGTTGAGGTGTAGCTTATCTTTGCAGCCTCGTGGACACCGGGGATTGAGGACGTCCAGGAGTTAGTCACAAGCTGTCTCACGCAGGCTTCTTGCTGTTGGCGGTGTCGGCATCTTGACAGAGCAAACAGGCCTTGGCTAATGCAAGCCACACAGGAGTAAAAAAAGGCTTATAACTCAGACCAGCAAGGTCAGAGCGGGTGCTCCTTTTCACAGGAGCTAGGGCAAATCTGGAGCAACCAGACCCGCAGTGTAGTTTTTCGGTTTTGTCGCCAAGATGGCCGCTGACCATGTGACTAGTGGCCAGGATGGCGCGTCAAGTGGCACAATGCAAAAGGGCCCCACGCAGATGGTGGAGATGCTGGGGGGCTGATCTTTGGTGCAAGGGCTGCTCGGTTGTGGGGGTTCTCAGTCCCCAAAGCACAACATAGAGGATGCCTCTGATGCTGCGCAGTCAGCTCTTCAGGTGTCTTCCAAGAGGTCTGGTCCCACATCTCTCGGTGCCTCCACGGGTCCCTTCTTAGCAGGGACTGTGGATCGGTCTTTGAGAAGTCTGGGAGTCTGGGTCTTGTCAGGCTCTGGGCTCGGGCTCCGGCGGGAGGCGGCGACAAAGCAGATGTCGATTTGCTGGTTGGTACCTGTATTCACAGGGTGGCCACTCCTAGGCCACAAGGGAGATTCTCTTTAGTCTTCTGTGCAGCAGAATGTCGAAGTCCAGTCGTCTTTTTCATGTAAAGTTGATTTCAGGATGATCTGCTGTGCAATGGCACTGCTCCCACTCTTATTCCCAATCTGAGGGGTGGATCACCTACTAGGTCCCTCCTCTGGGTGGGACCAGGAAGGGGGGCGGTTACACCCCCTTTCCTTTGTCCAGCTCCTCGCCAGGCCTGGGTATGGAAAGTCCAAGGACCGGTTTGGACTGGCTTATGCACGGGGACACCTTGTGTGCCCCGGGCATGTTTCAATCTATTCAGCCCTGTCCTACCCAATACACAAAACCCTGTCTGGGGTGGTGCTCGCACCTCCCAAGGCAGGAAACCCTTTGTCCAAGCCTCCCTCGCTGGAAGGACCCCCAGCAGCAGGAGGTCAGACTTGTGTCTGTGGTGGCAGCATCCATTTTGTGATGCTGAGGCTCTGGTTAACTTTAACCGGGGTTAAGGCTACACACATGTCGTGTCCCTCTAGAAGGGTGGAATGCTATCCCCGTCGACAGAACTGTCGAGGGGATAGTATTCCAATTCGTATGACACCTTACTCGAAATGTTTTGATAAAGCCAAACCAAAGATAGCAAATAACAGCGAGGATTATTTATTTTTTATTTATTTTATTTATTTATTTAAGCTTGTATCGTGCACAGCTACCCACAATGGGTTTCCCGGCGCCAGGGATAGACTGGAGAAGAAAGGAGGGTATGTCCCCTGACTTGAAGCCACAGCCGACTATTGGCCACGCTGAATAAAAAGCAAAGTCTTCAGAGCCTTTA
Organism: Lissotriton vulgaris; assembly: GCF_964263255.1. NCBI lineage: Eukaryota > Metazoa > Chordata > Amphibia > Caudata > Salamandridae > Lissotriton > Lissotriton vulgaris. The sequence goes on along the minus strand of NW_028247347.1, from coordinate 153,346 downwards.
GGAAGCGGAGTAGGTTGGTCTCTGATTTTAGTGCCAGTGGGAGGGAGTTCCAATATTTGGGGCCCAAAGTAGAAAAGGAACGGCCTTCCATTTTTGTCAGCTTCCATCTTGGCACTGTGAAGTTGCCCGTGTTCGATGACCTTAGTGAGCGTAGGGGTCTGTAAGGTGTTATCAGCCCTTGGATATAAGCTGGGGCGCTGCCCTGCTTAACCTTGAACATGTAGCAGAGTGCCTTAAATTTAAGACGTTCAGGGATGCTCAGCCAGTGAAGGTCACGTAAGGCGGCATTGGCTGAAGTGCGTCTAGGGATGTTTTTTAGCAGGCGCGCCGCCGCATTTTGCACTACCTGCAGCATATGTAAGGTGGCTTTATCTGCGCCCAAGTAGAGAATGTTGCCATAGTCCAGGCGAGATGTTACAAGCGCCTGGACTACGGTTCTGCGGGAAGAAAGGGGGAGCATCCACAGAATCTTATGAAGCCACCGCAGCGTTGAAAAGCAAATGGCCGCAACTTTAGTGGCCTGCTGTCTCATAGATAACCTGTCATCAATAATGACACCCAGGTTACGAACTGCAGTAGATGGTGTTGGGGCATTACCCAGTTTGATAGGCCAATGGCGAGGACCCAAAGATGTTTATTCCGACCCAGGATGACCACCTCGGTCTTCTCCCCATTCAGTTTGAGACAGTTTCTCCGCATCCAGTCGGCCACAAGAGTGAGGCCCGACTTGAGTGCGGAGATGTTGTTCTCGTCTCTCCCTGATAGGGAGAAGACAATCTGGGTGTCGTCTGCGTAGGAAAACAGGGTTAGCCCAGCCTGTTCAACTATGGTTGCCAAGGGTTTAACATAAATGTTAAATAATAAAGGGCTAAGGATTGAGCCTTGGGGAACGCCGCGGGTAGATGGGCAAATGGTGGAAGCTGCTTTAGGGGAGAACACTTGAAAACTTCGGTCATTGAGAAAAGACACCAGCCAGGCCAAGGCCTGTCCTGCCACACCTAGAGATTTCAGAGAGTCAATAAGGATAGAATGTGACACAGTGTTGAACGCTGAGCTCAAATCCAACAGGATGAGCGCCATGGTGTTGCCTTGATCGACACCGTGCCTCAGACTCTCTGTTACCCCTAGGAGAGCTGTCTCAGTTGAATGCCTAGGCCGGAATCTCGACTGGGAAGGATGGAGAAAAGCAGTGTTTTCGACCAGTTTAGAAAGCTGGGAATTTATATGTCTCTCCAATATCTTCGAGAAGATTGGCAGCAGAGATATCGGGCGAAAAGTGGCAGGGTTGGAGGAGTCTGCACCTGATTTTTTCAATAAAGGTACCACCATGGCGTGTTTCCAAGGTTGAGGAACCTGGGCCTCGTTAAGAGAAGCATTTAGTAGTTTAATAAAAATAGGGTGAGTGAGGGGATCTAATTGTTTTATTACTTTGGCCGGGAGAGCGTCCAGTTGGGAACCAGATTGCACACTGTTTAAGCAGGACACAAAGGAAATGGCATCTAAAGGCTGCCAGGTAGTGATTACAGCATCAGTGGTGGTATTCACCAGTTCCTGGACCGTGGCAGGGGCAGTGGAAATGGTCTCTGAGGGTGTGGTAAAATGATCGTAAATGAGATCAACTTTGTTTATAAAGTAATCTGCTAGGGACTGACACTGGGCGGCATCAAGAGTCGGAGGGGGAGGAGTGGAATTAGCTCCAGTCAGTTTTTTTACAACGGAGAATAGCACCTTAGGACAGTTTTGTGCATCAGTCACCGTTTTTTTTGTGTAATTTGCTTTAGCAGTTTTGCAGCTGTTATGGTATTTTTTCAAGGATTCTTTGTATATGACTTTGCGTGAAGGAGAGTAGCCTTGTCTCCATTTACGCTCCAAGGTCTTACATTGTGAGCGAAGGCTTTTAAGTTGTTCCGAATACCATGGGGCCGGAGGATGATGTAAAATTGCAGACTTTGATTTCATTGGTAGCACCCGATTGACAGCATTGGTTAGCCAAAGTTCAGTGGCATCGTTAAGAGCAGCTACTGGTGCATCCGTACACGGAAGTGTTTTGATCAGTAGTTTATTGAGTTCTGGTATGTGGACCTTCCCCCAATTCCGAACTGGCCTAGGGCTTTCCACCTCAGATCTTATTGCTGTTTCAACCATATCTAAAGAGAAAGGGACAGCTAAGTGGTCGGACCAATCAATTTGTAGAGCTTCACGAGAGCAGTCTAGCGCCAAATTGGATAGAATTGGGTCCAGTAAATGCCCAGCACAGTGTGTAGGCCCTGTGTTATGTAGTTGCAGGTTAAAAGCTTCCAGGGTAGAGAGGAGCTGATTCCTATATGGGCATTCGTGATCATCTAAATGTATATTTAGGTCCCCTAAGATAGTAAAATTTGACGCTTTAAGCATTACCGGAGCTAGAAGGTCCGGTAAAGATGTTATCCATGAGCTCGCTGTCCCGGGAGGACGGTAAACCAATAAACCTGACAGCGTGAATTGGGGGGTTATGGACAATTTAAATAGGGCAGATTCGCAGTCTTTTTGGGTGGCATTCATCAATTTACAGGTATATACAGTCTTATAGATAATTGCAATACCACCGCCCCTGCCAGAAACTCTATCCTGACGAAGAATGGCATAATTAGAGGGAATGGCATCTGCAATATCCGGACCTGAGCAGTCCCTGAGCCAAGTCTCGGTCAGTAATATCGCATCAGGTTTATGTTCAACAAGAAAGTCATGGATATTGTATCTATGTTGTGGCAGGGATCTGCAGTTTATACTCCAGAAACTTAGCGGGGGCGAGAGGAGACTGTCCTGGGAAATACATGTCTTTTTCGTCTGCCTTGATGTTGCAGGGATCTGCCTTTGGTAGGAGCTTTTAATGAGAAGTTGCAGCGAGGACAGCTAAACTTATAAGGGGGGAAAGGGTAAATGGAGCAGTTGTTATTAGGAGTGCCACGTAACGCATATAGCTCTTCAAATGAGTATACGAGAACCATGATGGAAATAGTGGCTTTACTCACCAGAAGAAGAGTATGCCAGAGCCCAGAGCCCAGCCTAGCGCAGACGGGCGCAGATGGGCTGGACTCTGGCGTGACTCCGGCGGGCATCCGGCGCGTCCGCAACGCGTCCGCTTACGCGGAGAGGCCCTTCCCTTTTTAAAGGAATCTGGAGCGAGTCATGGCGCAGCCCGACCCAATATGGCCGCTGTCCTGCCCTCGCCTCCCCGGGACCAACTCTCAGCGTCAACACTCAGCTGAGAGTGGCCCAGACAGCAAAGGGAGGTGAGGAGACAATTTCAAGTGCAAGCGCTTATTAAAATCAAGCGAGAGGTAGATTAACCCACAAGTTAAATGAACATAAAAATGCACATAAAAATGCTTCTTATTTCAAGCGTTGCGTAGCGCTGCTGGCAATCAAGACAGGAAAGCGTGAGAACCTCCGGCTTTTCGCCTCAGAGGGTGAAAATGCTAACCTGTTTCCAGGAAGTGAGCCCTTTTTAAAGGAATCTGGAGCTCGTCACGGCGCAGCCCGACCCAATATGGCCGCTGTCCTGCCCTCGCCTCCCCGGGACCAACTCTCAGCGTCAACACTCAGCTGAGAGTGGCCCAGACAGCAAAGGGAGGTGAGGAGACAATTTCAAGTGCAAGCGCTTATTAAAATCAAGCGAGAGGTAGATTAACCCACAAGTTAAATGAACATAAAAATGCACATAAAAATGCTTCTTATTTCAAGCGTTGCGTAGCGCTGCTGGCAATCAAGACAGGAAAGCGTGAGAACCTCCGGATTTTCGCCTCAGAGGGTGAAAATGCTAACCTGTTTCCAGGAAGTGAGCCCTTTTTAAAGGAATCTGGAGCGCGTCACGGCGCAGCCCGACCCAATATGGCCGCTGTCCTGCCCTCGCCTCCCCGGGACCAACTCTCAGCGTCAACACTCAGCTGAGAGTGGCCCAGACAGCAAAGGGAGGTGAGGAGACAATTTCAAGTGCAAGCGCTTATTAAAATCAAGCGAGAGGTAGATTAACCCACAAGTTAAATGAACATAAAAATGCACATAAAAATGCTTCTTATTTCAAGCGTTGCGTAGTGCTGCTGGCAATCAAGACAGGAAAGCGTGAGAACCTCCGGCTTTTCGCCTCAGAGGGTGAAAATGCTAACCTGTTTCCAGGAAGTGAGCCCTTTTTAAAGGAATCTGGAGCGCGTCACGGCGCAGCCCGACCCAATATGGCCACTGTCCTGCCCTCGCCTCCCCGGGACCAACTCTCAGCGTCAACACTCAGCTGAGAGTGGCCCAGACAGCAAAGGGAGGTGAGGAGACAATTTCAAGTACAAGCACTTATTAAAATCAAGCGAGAGGTAGATTAACCCACAAGTTAAATGAACATAAAAATGCACATAAAAATGCTTCTTATTTCAAGCGTTGCGTAGCGCTGCTGGCAATCAAGACAGGAAAGCGTGAGAACACTCCGGCTTTTCGCCTCTGAGGGTGAAAATGCTAACCTGTTTCCAGGAAGTGAGCCCTTTTTAAAGGAATCTGGAGCGCATCACGGCGCAGCCCGACCCAATATGGCCGCTGTCCTGCCCTCGCCTCCCCGGGACCAACTCTCAGCGTCAACACTCAGCTGAGAGTGGCCCAGACAGCAAAGGGAGGTGAGGAGACAATTTCAAGTGTAAGCGCTTATTAAAATCAAGCGAGAGGTAGATTAACCCACAAGTTAAATGAACATAAAAATGCACATAAAAATGCTTCTTATTTCAAGCGTTGCGTAGCGCTGCTGGCAATCAAGACAGGAAAGCGTGAGAACCTCCGGCTTTTCGCCTCAGAGGGTGAAAATGCACTTATAATGCACTTAAGAGTATATGGTATGGCAATATCCCGGAACAGCTAAGGGAGTGGTTGCCGACAGCTGCAGACAGGCTCAGCTCATGCTAGAGCACCATCTCACATATTTCCAAGCACTCTGCCTCCAGGATTGATGAGACCTTCCCTAGGAGTGGCTGATAGGAACATATGTGTCCAGTTAAGGTTAGATATATGGATACTATATCTAAGTAAGAGGTGATTACACCAACTTACCCCAGCTGAGTGATCAGCCAGTTGTGTCAAATATGGAGGCCAGCCAGGGGTGGCACAATACATGCTGCAGCCCCTGGTAGGCCTTGGAAACACCAATGCCCTGGGTACCTAGGGGAACACTGTTACAGGGGCCTATAAGGTGAACCCGTTCCAATTCGTAATGCACCTAGGGTGCATTGGCTGTGATTTAGAGAGAGAACAGCAGGCTGTGGGTCTGATTAGCAGGCCCACAACCACATTAAGTCATAAACCAGTGAAGCAAAAAGCAAGAATTTGGGGTGACCATAGGATAGCAGACCCTACTCTCCTACACAACCCCCCCCAACGCAGGGACATTAGACTAACCTTGACCAGTTGTGTCTTCATGTTCTAAGTGGAAGTACCTGGAGAGACCATCTGCGTTGCCATGGTCAGTCCCTGGGTGGTGCTCCACTGTAAAGTCCATCCCCTGTAGGGAAATGGACCACCTGAGTAGTTTGGGGTTTTCACCCTTCATCTGATTAAGCCATAAGAGGGGCTTATGGTCGGTCTGAATCTTGAAGTGAGTGCCAAACAAGTATGGTCTCAACTTCTTCAGGGCCCACACCACAGCAAAGGCCTCCCTCTCAATGACTGACCGACGTTTTTTTCTGGGGGTCAGCCTTCTGCTAATAAAAGCAATGGGCTGGTCCTGGCCATCTACATTAAGCTGTGAAAGCACTGCTCCCACTCCCAACTCAGAAGCATCTGTTTGGACAATGAACTCTCTTGAGTAGTCGGGACTCTTCAGGATAGGTGCAGAGCACATGGCCTTCTTCAGGTCATCAAATGCCTTTTGACAGTTTTCTGTCCACTGTACCTTTTTGGGCATCTTCTTAGATGTCAGATCATTAAGAGGAGTCACAATGGACTCATAGTTCTTAACAAACTTCCTGTAGTACCCAGTCAGGCCCAAGAAAGCTCTGACCTGAGTCTGGGTAGTTGGAGGGGACCAGTCCTTGATGGTCTGGATCTTACTCTCCAGTGGTTGAACTTGGCCTCCACCTACAAGGTGGCCCAGATATACAACCTTGCTCTGCTCTATCTGGCACTTTGTTGCCTTGATAGTGAGGCCTGCCTTCTGCAGAGCCTCAAGCACTTCCTTCAGGTGGACCAGGTGATCCTCCCAGGTGGAGCTAAAGACAGCAATATCATCCAGATATGCTGCGCAAAAGTCATCCAACCCAGTGAGGACTTGATTCACCAACCTTTGGAAGGTGGCAGGTGCATTTTTCAAACCAAAGAGCATCACCACAAATTGATAATGCCCACTAGGGGTAGAAAATGCTGTCTTGGCTTTAGACTCTCAGCTAACCTGATTTGCCAGTAGCCAGCTGTCAAGTCAAATGTGCTCAAATATTTGGCAGAAGCCAACTTGTCAATGAGCTCATCTGCCCTTGGAATAGGGTGTACATCTGTCCTGGTGACAGCATTGAGTCCTCTGTAATCCACACAGAACCTCATCTCTCTCTTGCCATCTTTGGTGTGAGGTCTGGGGACCAAAACCACTTGGCTAGCCCAGGGGCTCTCTGAAGGCTCAATGACACCTAACTCCAGCATCTTTTGCACCTCAGTCTTTATACAGTCCCTGACATGATCAGGTTGCCTGTAAATCTTGCTCTTTACAGGACGACTGTCACCGGTGTCCACCACATGGGTACACCTGTTAGTCTGACTGGGTGTCAATGAGAACATATGCCTGTATGCCTGCAGAACTTGTCTACAGTAATTTTGCTGATGTTCAGTGAGGCTGCCATCTAAGGCCACACCATCAACTGAGCCATCCTCAGGGTTCTGAGTGAGCAGGTCTGGGAGAGGGTCACTCTCTTCCTCCTGTCCCTCATCTGTAGCCATGAGCAAGCCCATGTCTGCCCTGCTGACATATGCCTTCAATCTGTTGAAATGGAGCACCCTGTGGGGGCTCCTGGGAGTTCCTAGTTCCACCAAGTAGGTAACCTCTCCCTTCTTCTCCAGAATTGTATGGGGTCCAGACCATTTATCTTGGAGTGCTGCTGGGGCCACTGGCTCCAACACCCATACCTTCTGTCCTGGCTGAAACTCAACCAAGACAGCCTTTTGGTCATGCCAAGCTTTCTGTAATTCTTGCCTAGCCTCAAGGTTTTTGGATGCCTTTTCCATGTACTCTGCCATCCTGGAGCGGAGACCAAGTACATAGTCCACTATGTCCTGTTTAGGCTTTTTGAGAGGTAACTCCCATCCTTCCTTCACTAGACATAGGGGTCCTCTTACAGGGTGCCCAAATAACAATTCAAAGGGGCTGAAGCCAACCCCCTTTTGAGGGACCTCTCTGTAAGCAAACAAAAGGCAGGGTAGAAGGATGTCCCATCTCCGCCTGAGCTTTTCAGGTAATCCTTTGATCATACCCTTTAGGGTCTTGTTAAATCTTTCAACAAGCCCATTACATTGTGGATGGTAAGGAGTGGTGAACTTGTAGTTGACACCACATTCCTTCCACATAGCTGTCAAATATCCTGACATGAAGTTGGCACCTCTGTCAGATATTACCTCCTTAGGAAACCCCACTCTGGAGAAAACTCCAAGTAAGGCCCTGGCCACAACAGGAGCTGTTGTGGTCCTAAGTGGAATTGCCTCTGGGTACCTGGTGGCATGGTCCACCACCACCAGTATGAATCTGTGCCCAGATGCAGTAGGGGGATCCATTGGACCTACAATATCAATCCCCAGTCTTTCAAAGGGAACCCCCACCACAGGTAGTGGTATCAGGGGGGCCTTTCTGGTGCCACCTGCTTTACCACTGGCTTGGCAGGTTTCACAGGATCGACAAAACTCCTTGGTGTCTTCAGACATGTGAGGCCAGTGAAAGTGAGGAACAAGCCTTTCCCAGGTCTTATTCTGGCCTAAGTGTCCTGCTAAAGGAATATCATGGGCCAAGGTGAGAAGGAAACCCCTAAATTGCAGAGGTATAACCAACCTCCTGGTTGCACCAGGTTAGGGGTCTCTACCCTCTGTGTAAAGGAGTCCTTCATCTAATAAACTTTATGGGCACCTTGAGCATTCCCAGATGCCTCTGCAGCAGCCTGCTGTCTGAGGGGTTCAAGAGAAGGACAGGTTAACTGAGCCTGCCCCAAGTCTGCCCTAGAAGGTCCCCCTGTCCCCAGAAACTCAACCTGGTCAGGTTCAAGTTCTTCAGGGCCAGTTCCTGCAGGGGTCTCAAGACCAGCTTCCTGCGAAGCTTGATCCTCACTTACAGGCAGTTGGGAAGGCACAGCCTTAATCCTCCTGTTCTTCTTCTTGGAAGGTACTTGGTCCATTGTTCCTGGATCCAAGACCTGAGGTTCAGAGAGGCACTTTTTGGCCTGTGACCTGGTCACAGCAAGGACATGTGATGATATCCCTAACATCTCTGCATGAGTCCTGTACTCAACTTCTGACCATAGAGAGCTCTCCAGGTCATTGCCCAACAAACATTCAACTGGGAGATCAGCACTAACCACAACTCTTTTTAGGCCAGTTACCCCTCCCAAGGAAGAGTTAACAACTGCCACACTATGTGTAGTAGTGACATTGCTGGCATTGGTCACCAGGTAATTATCACCTGGCATGTATTTGCCCAGGTTACTGGGACTTATGTCAGGGGTCAAGTCTATGTCCCCTTCACAAATCAGAACACCCTGTGTAAGGGTTCTGACTAGGTCAGAATCTCCTTCAGTTCCCAAGGTGATACCCACTACCCCCTTGGTTTGTGGACCAGCACTGCTAGCTGTACTAGTGGGTGCAGGTGCCTTAGGGGCTGCAGTGCTGGGGGCTCCACCCTTTTTACACTCACCTGTCCAGTGAGAGGTGTTTTTACAAGTACTACACCAGGGTTTTCTTTGACCTTCTTTCTTCTTCTTCTTAGAAGTTTGGGACCCACCCTCTGCATTAGTTTTGGGCCCTGTTGAAGACTTCTGGTCTTTAGTTTTCTGCTCCCCACCCTTCTGGTCTGTTTTCTTCTGGTCACCACCCTGGTTCTGGTTCTGGTTCTTTTGCTTAACTCTGGTTCTAACCCATTTATCTGCCCTCTTTCCCAATTCTTTGGGAGAGGTCAAATCTGGGTCAACCAAATGTTGATGCAACTGCTGGTTCTGACAATCATTTAACATTTGTTTTCTCATCAGCAAATTATACAATCCTTCATAGTCTGTAACCTTGCTTCCCAGCAACCATCCCTCCAGAGCCTTAGTGGCACACTCAACAAATTCAGACCAGTCCTGAGTCTGTGTCTTCTGGGTATCTCTAAACATTAACCTGTACTGTTCAGTGGTTAAGCCTAACCCATCAATCAGAGCACTCTTCAGGACCAGGTAATTTCTAGAATCCCCATCACTAACTGTGAGGAGTCTGTCTCGGCCTCTACCTTCAAAGGAGAGCCACAAGATTGCTGCCCGCTGCTCCTGAGGGATCTGCTGTACTCTGCAGGCTCTCTCAAGTACAGTCATCCATTTGTGGATATCATCCCCAGCTTTGTAGGGGGCACAATCTTACTCAGGTTTCTGTTATCAAAAGACATGTCTTTATCCTTGTGGATATTGCTGCCACCAGTGTGTTCTATTACCCCACTCTCTCTAGGCTGTCTTGCTCTAGCAAGTTTCTCCTGGGCCAGGGCAACCTCTAACTCTTGTCTCTGGATCCTCAATTCAGCCTCTCTCATTTTGGCCTCATGTTCCCTTCTCGGAGGGCTAGTCATCTCCCTTCTGGAGTGACCATGAGAACCTCTAGAAGCTTGGGAGTTGTTAGAGTCACCTGAATGAGTCCTTCTCCTCCTAGGCTTCAGGTTAAGTCCACTTGATGTCTGAATGGATTGTTTTCAGATTCAGTCCCAAATAGGCTTCAGTTAGTCTGGTTCAGTCTACTGACCAGTACCTGACTATTTCTGTCATCATCTGACTCACTGCTCCCCCCTTCTGTCTCTTCTTCCTCTTCCTCCTCCTCATCTGTCTGAGGAGCTCCAGTGATGGGGCTTCCTCATCTACCAGGACTATAGGGACCGGGGCTTCTGCAGTGTCATCCTCAGAAGGATGGCCTCCTCCAGCATTCCCTGTGGGGTCTGCCTTAGAGGTCTTTAGAGTCTCAGACTGGTCTTAGATCTCTCTCAGGTTGTCTGTAGTATGGGAAGGCCCTGTCTTCAGACCCCTTAAGACACAAAGCTGTCTTAATTCCTTAAAGGAAAAAATAGCAAATTTGGATGGTGCCCTTGGTGGGTCACTCTCAACAGAGACATTCCCAGTGGAACCCTCTGCTCCAGACATTGCTCTAGTGTGGGTGGATATATTGCAACCTACCTACACTGGTGTTTATCTACTAAACCTATCTAGTAGTTGTAGTCAGGGTGTGCTACTCCCTATCCTCTACAACAACTAAGTTCAGTAGAACTTAAGTATACTAGTCTTGTTTTATATGTACCTAGCAGGTACCTGTATGATCTTTCAAATGATAATCTCAAAGATTGTAATGGTAAAACAACAGCAAGCTCAGATCCCAATCCGCTGCTCACCAATGTGAGAAGTTGGCCTGGTATATAATGCTCACTAATTCTAGTGATCACTTTGTACCATGCCAAGCAACCCTTATGATGATTGGTTGTAAGTCAACCTTATGGACTAGTTATCCTAGTGGTAACGTGGACAAAGCAGTCTTAGGCTAAACTCTGAAAGGCATGTGAAGCCAGCTGTATTACCATACACAACCCCCTTGAATACCAAATAAAGGACACCACAAAGATATATATTGAAAATATATATAGATTTATTAACTAAAAGTATCCCCTGGACTCTTTATGAGCACAGAAGCACAAGCGTTAAACACAAGACAGTTTAAAATACACAAAAGTTGCACAATATGGATGAGCCCTAGGGGCCACCTAAACCATATACTAAGAAAGTGGTATAAGAGATACCAATCTAAAAGGAAACAGTCCTAGGGCCTTGGGAATTGCTGGAGCTGTTCGGGACTAGCAGTGACTAAGTCGGGAAAGGCCCGTGGGACTCGGGTGCAGTGTTTAAAGTGCACGCACTCACCAATGCAAAGTCTATGGTGCGTAAAAAGTACAAAGTTAGTTAGTTTGGAACCTTCCGAGTGACCTAGAAAGCTGAAACCTGAGACACAGGCCCTAGAGATGTGTACCAGTGTAGGAACACCGGCGTAGCTGAGTTACCTCACCCACAGGAAGCGGGTGCATAGGGTCGAAGTAGTCGATGATGCTTGGAGCTGAAGATGCTGCAGGTGGCTCGATGTGAAGAGTTCCGGTGGATCCAAGGGTGGATATGAAGATGTGAAGACCTGAAAGCAGAGGGGACAATGTTCAAAGTCACTAGCCAGTGACTACCGTGGAATCAGATTGGAACCAGGCGATGTCGGGTGCAAACAGGCGTTAAGGTATAGCTTCTCTCTGCAGCCACGTAGACACCGGGGGTCGAGGACGTCCAGGAGTGGGTCATAAGCTGTCCCACGCAGGCTTCTCGCTGTTGGCGATGTCGGCAACTTGATCGGAGCAAACAGGCCTTGGCTAATGCAAGCCACGCATGAGTCAAAAAAGGCTTATCACTTGGACCAGCAAGGTCAGAGCGGGTGCTCCTTTTCACAGGAGCTAGGGCAAGTCTAGACCAACCAGACCCGCAGTGTAGTTCTTTGGTTTTGTCGCCAAGATGGCCGCTGACCACGGGGCTAGTGGCCGGGATGGCGCGCCGAGTGGCACAAGGCAAAAGGGCCCCACGCAGATCGTGGAGATGCTGGGGGGCTGATCTTCGGTGCAAGGGCTGCTAGGTGGTGGGGGTTCTCAGTCCCCAAAGCACAACATCGAGGATGCCTCTGATGCTGCGCAGTCAGCTCTTTGGGTGTCTTCCAAGAGGTCATTACAATTAGTCTGAAAATAAAGTCTGGATCGCCTTCTGTTCAGATCTCACATAAAATCTTTTCTATACTTGCCCCTGTGCTAGCAGAACATCTGACCAACCTTTTTAATAAATCAGTTTTAGATGCAGACTTCCCTGAAATATGGAAAGCAGCAAAAATCAGACCAATTCTAAAAAAGCCCACAACCGACCCTAACATCTTGTTAACTCATCGACCCATCATACTGCTTCCGTATTTTGTAAAGATGCTGGAATCCATCATCAATACACAGCTTGGAGGCATCTTTAGAACAATGGACTCCTAGACTCATCGCAGTCTGGTTTTAGGGCATTCCACAGTACAGAGACAGCGCTGGTCGAGGTTGTTGATAACACCAGACTGGAATTAGATAATCACCAATCAACTATCCTCGTCCTGCTTGACCTGTCTGCAGCCTTTGACACCATCTCCCATCGCATTTTAATACAACTGCTGTGGGAGATTGGTGTCGGAGGAAATGCGCTAAAATGGTTTTCCAGCTATCTATCAGACAGGTCAACTGCTGTTCAGATTGACAAAAACACAGCAGAAAAAAGACCTGTGAGAATGGGCGTGCCACAGGGCTCAATTTGAGCCCTACACTTTTTAATGTCTGTATGACACCTTTGGCAAGAGTGATCAGGGCCTATGGCTTTGACTTATTGTCTTATGCTGATGATACCCAGATTTTAATCACATTGGGCCCAGATTTAAATGAAACCAAACAACGGTTCAAAAACTGCCTGATCCATGTTGAGTCATGGATGAATGCTAATCATTTGCAGTTAAATGGCGGCAAATCAGAAGTTCTGCTTTGTGGCAAAGCAGCCGAACATTGGTCTCATGATTGCTGGCCAATCAAATTAGGCAGCTGTCCAACGCCGAAAGAGTCAGTTCGAAATTTGGGCTTTTACATGGACAATAAATTGTCTATTGAAAGCCAAACCAATCATATTGTGGGCACCTGTTTTTGGCGAATGCAAATTTGAGGAAGATTTTTAAGTGGATTCCTGTTGAGGCCAGGAAACCCCTAGTACAGGGTTTAAATATAAATAGAATGGACAATGGGAATGCACTTTTACTTTACATAAACAAGCATTATTTGAACAGACTCCAGGTTCTTCAGAACACTGCAGCGTGGTTGGTTTTAGGCCTCCCGCGACGATCCTCAGCTACCATCTGTCTGAAAAGCCTCCATTGGCTTCCGGTAAAAAAGCGAATTCTCTTTAAAATCTTATGCTTGGTGCACAAACACATGTATAAAAATGGTCCCAGATATTGGTCCAAGAAACTGAGATGGTACAAGCCCCAAAGAGAACTCAGATCCAGCAACGAGTCCCGGCTGACACCCTTGAGAATACAAACTTCCAGAAATGGCGGTCATGCTTTTTCTTTTCTTGCCCCCGGTTCCTGGAACAAAATGGCCCTCCATCTCCAAATTATCTCTGAACACAGCCTCTTTTTAAAAACCTGGCTTTTTACTAATTATGCCTTTCTACCATCTGCTTTCTATGACAGAGCCGTCTGCTAGTGCCTGGAGACTCCTCGGATGGGATTTGCGTGCAATACAAATGTCCCAAATTGAATTGAATTGAATAGGCAGCCTTGCAGCCTGCATGGGTGCCTCCTTTGGAGGCAGGCCTGTTTTTTTGTGCAGAAAGGGGCACCTTCCTGCACAAACATAATGCTGAAAGGGGTTTTCCTCGTTCTGTGGGTGCTGCACAATGCAGCACACGTGGAAAGAGGAAAACATCTAGAAGAAATTTAAATATTTCTCCTTGTTACGCCTGTTCTAGGGAGGGATAAGGTTTTGCCGCTGCCCAGGGTTTGCGTAATTTTGGAAATCTGGGGCAGAATCAAAAAACATGGATGTTATGTGGGAAAACCCACTGCAAATACCATGGATGCAGAGTAAGAAAATGCAGGACTTTGCACTGCCGTGCCTTTGTCAATATATATGAAACCATGCAAAGCCACGTAGGGTATATATGATCGAGAGGCTTGAGCCTCCGGAGTGTCAAAAGCAGTGACGCAATGGCGGCGCCGGCTGCTTGTAAATAAGCCCCTTAGTACAGAGGTTGATTAAACCCTCTCTGATGGTAAACAACTGGATCGCACTGATGAAAATGATGGTTCTGTCGAAGCTTCTGTGCCTCTTTTCAGACATTCCTCTTACACTAAAGAAAGTTCTCTTTACCCGTCTTCAGCTTCTATTGATGACTCTGGCTGGAAACAACCACGTCTTAGCTGGTCCAAGGTACAAACGCCACACAAACAGGGTTGTTCTGATGCTTCAATATTTGAGATTTACAATTTTTTGGCGCAGGTGCACTTTGCTCATCATCGGATACGTAACTGTACAAAGGCACCAGATTATGACTTGGAGGGCAGCCCGGATGGGACGCTCCCTAAACCGACTGCCAGAGGCCGGCGTGTCCGGACCATGAAGTACAGACAGTAAAGGGCTTTGGGTTGGAACGGTGGTGGCTGGCTATGCTAGGGTTAATCCGCTGGAGTACTTTCTGTAGGCTTAAATCAAATACTACCGCTATGCTAGCGTGGGTGATAAATCCCACTCCGCTGGCCGAGTTATGCTGGTAATGCAGGGTTCCGGCAAATCTCCACCAACCAAAGTGCCGAGACACCTCAGGGTAGCCGTATGCTTTAAAAATGTAATTTAATTTTCATTTCATTTCAACCTCCTGGCAGAGCTTTTTCTTACCGGCAGCTTGCCAGCGTTAAGTTGTTGAGCGAGAGTTAGCATCCCTAGCGTGCATTGTGGGCACTAGGATGGCACCCAGTGATATTTTCTCAATGCCGGTGGTCGAGAACACTCGCAATGAGAAGGCTGCAGTTCAAGTCAAAAATCTACTCCAATGGCAGCAAAGAAGATGTGCCCTCTTCTAGCTGATTTTGCAGTGTGTAAAAAGCTCTTTGCACTAAAAATTTGAATGCATGCTGATTCTGCCTGCTTCAGAAACTCTGCATGTCGCCCTATTAACATATGAGCTACTAGCCATACATTTGATCCCTGGCGTGCAAAAAGGTGGAGGGAACTCAAGGGCATTTTCAGGGCACAGCAGTGGTGTCATAAAACTTTACAAATACAAAATGCAACTCAAGTCAAAACAACAAACTGAGGCACAGAAACAGTATAAAAGGTGCTCAGAAGGTCCAAAATTGGCTTGTGTCAACTTTGTGACATGTGTGGTGTAAGAGTCAAGCCTACAAACTGCACCTCAATATTGCTGTGGATGTTTGGTTTAAAAGTCAGGCCCAAAGACTGCACCACATTATTGTTGCACCAGTGCAGTATAAGAGTCAGGCCCACACATTGCACCTCATTATTGTTGCGCATGTGTGGTGTAAGAGTCAGCCCCACAAACTGCACCCCACTATTGTTGCAACTGTGTTGTGTAAGAAAGAGTAGGGCCCACAAACTACACCTTGTTATTGTTACGCCTGTGTGGTGTAGGAGTCGGGCCCATAAACGTCACAACATTATTGTTGAACCTGTGTGGTGTAAATTTCAGGCTCACAAACTGCACCTCATTGTTGTTGTTCCTGTGCTGTATAAGGGTCAGACCCACTAACTGCACCTCATTATTGTTGCATTTATACCACTGAATCCCTTCTTAGCTCCCCTTATCCTACAGCACATGCACAGGTCTACGCAGACTATGTGTGATCCTGTCCTACAAAACCATACTCACAGCGTTGGGTGGGGGACCTCACCTGAGCATTCCACCGTCAGGGCCAGAAGCAGCAAAGTTGCTGAAAGCACCATTTTATGTCTGTCTGTCTGTCTGTCTGTCTGACCTGTCCACCCCTCAGGAACTTCTGCAAGTTGAGGAGAGGACTGTGTGCCAGGCCTTAAATAGCTCCAATTCCCAGCCCCTACCAGGAGGTGGGACCAGAGGACACATCTGACTGGGCATCAGAGATGCTGAAAAAGCACAGGCTCAGCTATAACAAAGAGAAGCTGCTGAGAGAGTGACAGAGAGAAGCTTCTGCCAGAGTGACAGAGAGAAGCTGCTGCCAGAGTGACAAAGAGAAGCTGCTGACAGAGGGACAGAAGTAAGCTGCTGCCAGAGGGACGGAGAGAAGCTGCTGCCAGAGTGACAGAGAGAAGCTGCTGACAGAGGGACAGAGAAAAGCTGATGCCAGAGTGTGAGAGAGAAGCTGTTGCCAGAGGGACAGAGAGAAGCAGCCGCCAGAGTGACAGAGAGAAGCTGCTGCCAGAGTGACAGAGAGAAGCTGCTGCCAGAGTGACAGAGAGAAGCTGCTGATAGAGGGACAGAGAGAAGCTGCTGACAGAGTGACAGAGCGAAGCTGCTGCCAGAGTGACAGAGAGAAGCTGCTGACAATGTGACAGAGAGAAGCAGCTGCCAGAGTAACATGGAGAATCTGCTGCCAGAGGGACAGAGAGACGCTGCTGCCAGAGTGATAGAGAGTAGCTGCTGCCAGGGAGAAGCTGCTGCCAGAAGGATAGAGAGAATCTGCTGCCAGAGTGACAGAGAAAAGCTGTTACCAGAGTGACAGAGAAAAGCTGCTGCCAGAGTGACAGAGAGATAAGCTGCTGCCAGAGTGACAGAGAGAAGCTGCTGACAGAGGGACAGAGTGAAGCTGCTGCCAGAGTGACAGAGAGAAGCAGCTGCAAGAGTGATAGAGAAAAGCTGCTGCCAGAGTGACAGAGAGAAGCTGCTGACAGAGGGACAGAGTGAAGCTGCTGCAAGAGTGACAGAGAAAAGCTGCTGCCAGAAGGACAGAGTGTAGCTGCTGCCAGAGGGACAGAGAGAAGCTGCTGACAGAGGGAAAGAGAGAAGTTGCTGACTGAGGGACAGAGAGAAGCTGCTGACAGAGGGACAGAGCAAAGCTGCTGCCAGAGTGACAGAGAGAAGCTGCTGACAGAGTGACAGAGAGAAGCTGCTGACAGAGGGACAGATAGAAGCTTCTGCCAGACTGTGGGAGAGAAGCTGCTGCCAGGGTGACAGAGAGAAGCTGCTGCCAGAGGGACTGAGAAAAGCTGCTGCCAGAGTGACAGAGAGAAGCTGCTGCCAGAGGGAGAGAGCGAAGATGCTGAGAGAGGGACAGAGAAAAGCTGCTGCCAGAGTGACAGAGATAAGCTGCTGCCAGAGTGACAGAGAGAAGCTGCTGCCAGAGCGACAGAGAGAAGCTGTTACCAGAGTGACAGAGAAAAGCTGCTGCCAGAGTGACAGAGAGAAAAGCTGTTGACAGAGGGACAGAGAGAAGCTGCTGACAAAGGGACAGAGCAAAGCTGTTGCCAGAGCGACAGAGAGAAGCTGCTGCCATAGTGACAGAGAGAATCTGCTGACAGAGGGACAGAGAGAAGCTGCTGACAGAGTGACAGAGAGAAGCTGCTGACAGAGGGACAGAAGGAAGCTGCTGCCAGAGTGACAGAGAGAAGCAGCTGCAAGAGTGACAGAGAAAATCTGCTGCCAGAGTGACAGAGAGAAGCTGCTGACAGAGGGACAGAGAAAAGCTGCTGCCAGAGTATGAGACAGAAGCTGCTGCCAGAGGGACAGAGAAAAGCAGCCACCAGAGTGACAGAAAGAAGCTGCTGACTGAGTGACAGAGAGAAGCTGCTGCCAGAGGGACAAAGAAGAGCTGCTGTCAGAGGGAGAGTGAGAAGCTGCTGAAAGAGGGACAGAGAGAAGCTTCTGCCAGAGTGACAAAGAGAAGCTGCTGACAGAGGGAAATAAGGAAGCTGCTGCCAGAGGGACAGAGAGAAGTTGCTGTTGGAGTGACAGAGAGAAGCTGCTGACAGAGTGACAGAGAGAAGCTGCTGCCAGAGTGTGAGAGAGAAGCTGCTGCCAGAGGGACAGAGAGAAGTAGCTGCCAGAGTGACAGAGAGGAGCTGCTGGCAGAGTGACAGAGAGAAGCTGCTGCCAGAGTGACAGGGTGAAGCTGCTATCAGAGGGACAGTGAGAAGCTGCTGACAGAGGGACAGAGAGAAGCTTCTGCCAGAGTGACAAAGAGAAGCTGCTGACAGAGGGAAATAAGGAAGCTGCTGCCAGAGGGACAGAGAGAAGTTGCTGTTGGAGTGACAGAGAGAAGCTGCTGACAGAGTGACAGAGAGAAGCTGCTGCCAGAGTGTGAGAGAGAAGCTGCTGCCAGAGGGACAGAGAGAAGTAGCTGCCAGAGTGACAGAGAGAATCTGCTGCCAGAGTGACAGAGAGAAACTGCTGACAGAGGGAAAGAGAGAAACTACTGCAAGTGACACATAGAAGCTGCTGCCAGAGTGACAGAGGGAAGCTGCTGCCAGAGTGACAAAGAGAAGCTGCTGACAGAGGGACAGAGAGAAGCTACTGCCAGAGCACCACCCTAAAAGGGGTCACTCCACAAAAGAGGGGCACTCTCGGTAAGAGTGACACACCTCACAAGAAGGGCACGCCCCTAACAAGGGGACACTCCCCACAAGAGGGGCACTCCCAGTAAGAGTGACACTCCTCACAGGAGGGGCACTCTCCTAAAAGGGGGACACTCACACAAGAGAGACACTCTGAACAAGAGGGACTATCATACGAGAGGGACACTCCCCACAAGATTGAGACTCCTCACAAGATTGTGACACTCCCTGTGAGAGGGACACTCCATACCAGAGGTACACTCCCCTGCAAGAGGGGCACTAAGACAACAGGGCACTCCCTTGCAAGGGGGACACTCACACAAGACGGATGCTGCTCACCTCACATGAGGGCCACTCCCCACAAGAGGGGCCCTCCTCAAAAGATTGTGACACTCCCTAAAAGAGGAACACTTCATACAAGGGTGACACTCCCTACAAGAGGGACAATCCCAACAAGAGGGACACTTCCCACAAGAGGAACACTCCCCTACAAGGGGGACACTCACACAAGAGGGATACCACTGACAAGAGGGACACTTATCACAAAGGGGCACCCCCCAAAAGGACCACTCCACACAAGAGGGGATCTTCCCACAAGAGAAACAATCCTCACAAGAGGTAAACTTACCACAAGAGGGAAAGGCTCCACAAGAGGGACACTCCTCACAAGAGAGGCACTCCCAATAAGAGGGACACTTACCACAACAGGGACTCTTCCCCACAAGAGAACACTCCCAACATGCGGGACATTTCTCACAAAAGGGACACTCCTCACAAAATGGAAACTCCACACAAGAGAGAAACTCCCCAAAAGAGAGACACTCTTCACAGGAAGGACACTCCCCACAAGAGGAACACTCTTCAGCATATAAGAGGGACACTTCTCACAAGAGGAACATTCCCCACAAGAAGGACACAGCATACAAGATGGACACTCCCCACAAGAAGACACTCCCTACAAGAGGGGCAATCCTTACAAGACGGACACTCCTCACCAAAGGAGCCCTCAGAGACTTCCCAAAAGAGGAACAACTCCATATAGGTGTCACTGCCCACACTCCTCACCAGAGGGACACTCACAGGAGGGACACTCTTCATAAGAGGGACACTCCCTACAAGAGAGGCACTCCTCACATGATGGCCATTCATCACAAAAGGGACACTCCACACAATGGGCACTTCTCACAAAAGGGACACTCCTCATTATTATTATTAAACATTTTTGTATAACGCGTGGTTACCCTGGAGCATCCCAGTGCTTCACCAAACAGAGTAACAATAAAAGAAAAGGTACACTCAGAAGAGGTACACTCCTCAAAAGGGGGCCACTCCCTACAAGAGGTTCATTTTTAACAAGAGGTTAACTCTTAACAAGAGAGACACTCCCAAGAGGAGGGAGGCTCCTTACAAGAGGGACACTCACCACGGGAGGGACACTCCCCACAAGAGGGACACTCCCCAGAGGAGGGAGGCTCCTTACAAGAGGGACACTCACCAGAGGAGGGAGACTCCTCACAAGAGGGACACTCACCACAAGAGGGACACTCTCCACAAGATGGTGACACTCCTCGCAAGAGGGACATTCCCCACAAGAAGGACACTCCCTACAAGAAAGACATTCCTTACAAGAGGGACACTCCCTGCAAGAGGGACACTTCTCACACAAGGGGCACACCCACAAGAGGAAAACTCCCCGCCAGATGGACATTCCTCACAAGAGGGACAATCCTAACATGATGGACACTCCTTACAAATCCAACACTCCTCACAAAAGGGAGACTCCACACAAGAGGGGCACTCTTCACAGGAGGGACACTCCCCATGAGATGGTGACACTCCTCGCAAGAGGGACACTCCTCGCAAGAGGGACACTCCTCGCAAGAGGGACACTCCCTACAAGATGGACACATCCCACAAGAGGGACATTCCCCACAAGAGAGAGGCTCCTCATAAGAGGGACACTACTCACAAGAGGGACACTCCCCACAAGATGAAGACACTCCCCTGAAAGGGAGGCACTCACACAAGAGGACACTCACTGCAAGAGGGACACTTCTCAGAAGAGGGACACTACTCACAAAAGGGACACTCACACAATAGGGACACTAACACAAGAGGGACACTCCTCACAAGAGAGACTCCCCACAAGATGAAGACACTCGCCTGCAAGGAAGGAACTCACACAAGAGGACACTTACTGCAAGAGGGACACTTTTTAGAAGAGGGAACACCTCACAATAGGGACACTCACCACAAGATGGTGATACTTTCCACAGGAGGGACAATCCCCACTAGAGTGATACTCCTCACAAGACAGACACCCCCACAAGATGGTGACACTCCCCTGCAAGGGGGACACTCACAGAAGAGGGACACTCCTCACAAGAGGGAGGGAAGTGAAATGAGGACATTACTTAATAATTTAGTAATAGGGATAAAGCAGATATTTTACATCTTAATATTCCACTTATCTGGGGATTGAAATCTTTATTAATACTTAAATGGAACACTTGGGTACTCTGTGGGATGCACATCGGGGTATATCACCTCAGTGTTTGCATAGCTCTTTGAAAGTCCTCCCTTTCTCTGGGGACATTGACACTAGCACATTTTCACAAAATAAATCTGTGTAATTTCTGGCATGATATTTTGTCTAACATGACATGTTTCATTAATAAATGTTATGCAAGAAAATCCTCCCTTGAATTTGCTTGGAAATATTGAAACATAAAATCATCCTGGTAGGTAGCATTGCTAGATCTTGTATTTTTTTCTGAGGGCAAATGTAATTTCTCATTCTGAGATTTCCTGGTTGTAATTTTTTTGTTACAGAATTATAATTTTCTTTACATTTACATGTTGTGACCAGCAAATCTTGAGTTGCAATTGTTGTTCTCCATGCAAACTTTGCCAAGTATTGTCTGGACTTCTCCGGACTTCCCCGGGTTAAGACAGAGTCTGAAGATCTCACAGAATCAGGAAAGTTCCCGAATAAGCTCTGGGACCGCCGCCTCAGGGTGTCTGAGGTATACCATTGTATTGTCTGCATACATAGAAACAACATGCACCGACACACCTAGTCAGACGCATTGGCCCTCCAATTGTCGTCTAAGGACTGTCACCACCAGCTCCATCACCAGAGCGAAAAGGAGTGATACAGAAGGCATCCCTGTTGAGTACCCCGCTGAAGCTCCAGCTCATATGACACTTGATTCTGTAGGCGTAATGGAGCTGTTTGTACAATAAAGCAGCCTCAACCATCTCATATAGTCATCTACTACCCTCATCAGGGCAAGAACCCTTCACATATACTTCCACCCAACAGTATTGCAAGCCTTCTGAACATCTAACAGACACAACGCCCAGTCAAACTGCTCAAGATCTGGTGCATGCCATAAGTGTGCGGGCTTTTGTTATGAGCTGGTTTTGGAATTAGACGCCTTGACGCCCACTGGGCTAAGTTTGCGCACGACAAGATTCCTTTATTATTATTATTATTATTATTAAGTAAGTTGTGGGAGGTAATTTGAGTGGGAATAAACCCAGACTGGTCAGGTTGTGTTAATTTACCAAGAATTAGGTTAAGCATTAGCAGAAGACATCCGGCATTTAAAGACTATTTTTTGCAGTTTTTATGGAATCCATTTTGTATTTCTGTCGGCCATTTTGTTTGCCATGTGCTTTGTCCTACCTTCCTGTCAACTGCTCTTGAAATCTGCCTAGACACAAGATATGTTTAGTCTCCTTCACTTTGCACATGCTCAGTAGAGCATACAGATGTCTCCAACTTGTAACTGTCAAGATGTGCTCACCAGAATTAGCTGACTGACAACCCTTCCAACTTGTTGCTAGCACACTCTCTGTAAGACCTTACATGTATTTGAAACCAACACTCTATGCCTTGTACCATCTTCATTTGAGCCCCTGTGTGGGTATAAAAGGACTAAACTCCTTCTAGTCAGTGTGCTACCTCATACTCTACTGAAGAATGTTGTGTGAATGTAGTTCCACCTCATGAGGTTTAATAAACACTGTCTTTTCTATTCCAGTTTCTGTGCCAACTTCTTACTATTGGTCTAAGGACTCTGAGCAGAGAAGGGCGAATCCCTTGCACTAGTAGGCCTGGCTGAAGCTTGTTTCTACAAATTGGCGGATCCAACGTGGGGATAATCGGCGACTCGGATGCCCGAAGGACTGGTCGAGATGAAAGATTAAAATCTCGCATTATGACGTGATCACTGCCGGAGGAGACCCAAGTCTTGGCATCCACGGCGTTTTCCCATCCATTCTGATCTGACCATCCAGGTGGCGCCGGTCCTCAACTGAGATTTATTATGTAGATTCACCGTGCTGTGACCGTTTGGTCAATTTGAGAACTTGGCAGTAGGAACCGGGACACCATTTGATTGGTAAGAGAAGTTTTGCGGCACTTGTTGTAAGATTGACACCTTGGATTGGTAAGGTAGTTTAGAAACACTTACTGTGGCATATGGAATTGGCAAAATTTTGAGTTAGTTCTATGAATTTGAACCAAAACATATGTGTATTGCAATACATATAGGCAGGTACTAAGGGGATTTTTCTCTATTTATAAGAAATTTGAACGGCGCAACATGGAAAGAGTACTTTAAGCGCTACTTTGATTATAATATTGCATATTGTGCACTATTTTTGGCATGCCTGTTTCCAGCACACTTCATAAGATGTGTTGCTTTTGTAGTGGTACCAATTTGAGAATAGAGGAAGCACAACCGCCCCCCCCCCCTGGAGGGGACGCTTAATAGAGACATGTATGTTAAATATGGTATTTCATCCATAATGTACAGCACGTTGTGGAACAAAAATACCAGTAAGGATCCTGAGTTGCGTTGGCCTATGCATGGGTCATTTGATTTACGAAAGATTCATTATGTGGAGCAAAGGATGTTTAAGCGAAAGGCTAGGCAAGACATGTTTGATTGTGTGCGAAAGTGGGAGAAAGAAGTGAGTGAGTGAATGAAGTGTGAGCAGGCCTTGATTGAAAAAGAGCAATGTAAGAGTGTTTATGCAAAGGCATTTGAAATGAAAAACAGAGAAACTAAAGAAAGTAAAGAGAGGGAAGATAGGGAGTGTCAGTTGCAGGTAAATGGCCAATTCGCTGTTCGTAGACCTCTTTATCCTATTCTTAAAAAACCCGAAGATGATTCTCTTTTATTAGATCGTTGTCCACCTCCGTATACTCTTCCCTCTGCGCCTGATGAGTCAGATGGGGACTCTCCTATGGATCAGGATAAAGCTCGAGACACTCGCTCACTGTTAAATACCGAAAGTTCCTCTCAGATTAGATATGCGGCGCGTAAAGCCGATCGTAGTACTAATACTAATAGTAACTAATAGTAACTAATATTAGATACTATTAAGAATTGGTCAGAAAGAGAACAAAAATATTTCACCAAGATATTTGCTGCAGAAGTTCTTGAGCAATTTAGGAAACATTCGGAGGAAGTAGAGCCAGATAATATAGCAGCTGATTGTAAGCAATTACGTGAAGGTTCTTTTTTTTTCTCCCAGGTGACTGACACAATCAGACGCTTGGTTAAACTACGTGATGAAGCAGTCCGTTTGCGGGAGGAGAAAAAGGCAGCAGACGCAGCTGCACAAACATCTCAAATCAACATGGCACGAGCTCCGACGCTCGAAACTGAGAAGAATGTTATAAATGTGAACGCTATGTGGGAAGCCGTGCCTTTATATGTTCCTCCTAAAGGAACAGGCACAAGTGATGATAAGACTTCTACTGACGCGAAAGGGTATTTTATTTATAATTGGGTTTACACTCCTTGGAATAGAGGAGATGTCATGGCTCTTAAAAATGCATTGCCTGATCTGCGAAAGAATCCCACAGGTTTTTATAAAGAAATGGAGGGTGCCATTAGCTCTTGTACTATGACTTTATCTGAAATTGATTTGTTTTTTGGATTAATATTACCGCCGGATATGTGGAGAACTGTGCGTAAAGTTGACGATCGTGCGGTATTAGGGGCATTGTGGTCAGATATAGAACAATTAGATAAAGACAGAGAACCTGCACAAAAACCGTGTCAGCAAATTTTAGATCTTACAGCAGCTATATTGGTTAAATTAAATATGATTATTCCCTCTAAAATGATAGATTGGACAGTGTTAGCATCTTGCAAGCAAAAGGTTGATGAATCAGTTTCAGATTTTTTCACACGCTTTGAAGAAGCATTCCACGATTTTAGTGGCCAGTCATTGACAGATGACGCATGTAGGCTTTTGTTTGTCGATAAATATGTCACAAAACTTTTGCCAGAAATAGCTAGCCGACTAAAGGCCAGCGAAAGTTCATGGACTACCTCCTCTCCGGTTTCTCTCCTAACTATGGCTCAGTATTATGAACGACAAGAATTAGAAGCAAAAAGTAAGGAGGATAAAAAATCTAAAGGGTTAAAAACAAAGGTTATGATGGCTCAAGCTTATGGCCCACCTTCTAGAGGTAATAATACAGGTGGACGTGGATCTTATGGTTCGTCTTTTTCTCCCTATCCTCATGTAGATTTGTCTGTTGATCAGTGTGCGTATTGCAGACAATTCAGACATTGGATTTCTAATTGTCCAGTACTACGTGCTCAGCAGGGTTCACGTGGTCGGGGCCAAATGAGAAATCGCTCAGGATATTCGGAGCCTAGAGGAAATACAAATGATCGTGCTAGTTTTGATGCTAGTACACGTGGACAAGAGGGGGCTAATTCTTTTGACAGACGGAATCAATATCAAATGTCCGACTATGAGCCGTCTAATTTGTAAGATTCTGCTTATGCATAGGATTGCCTAGGATGGGGTAAGGAAATAGTTGAAATTCCAGTAGATCAGAAGGGTCCCTATGTTACAGCACATATTTTGTGTTCTACTGGTCAGTTTCTGGTTGATACAGGAGCTACTCGTAGTGCCTTGTCTAAACACTTGATTCCTAGGGCTCGCCTGTCTGAATTAAGTATTACATCAATAGGTTTCGATGGAACATCCTCCTTTAGCCCATTGTCACAGCCACTTGCACTCCATGTTGATAAGCCTACTGCTCCATGTCCATTTAATATTTCTCCAAATACACCAGACAATATTGTGTCTTGACATGCTCAAATATTTCAGGTCCACGATACAATGTTCTCTGGAAGGAGTATGGGTTATTTTAAATGACAACCACCCCACGATTGAGAGATCCAGTATTGTAAAAGAGGATATTGCACTAGCTTCACTCCCTGGTACTTTGTGGGCTACTTCAGACACTGACGTAGGGCAAATTATTATTCCACCAGTACATATTAATGTCAAGGAGGGTGCTATAGTGCCGAGATTACCTCAGTATAAAATTTCTGAGGAAGGAGAAGAAGCACTTACACATATTGTACAAGACATGATTGAAGTGGGGTGGTGGAAGAAGTTCCTTATAATGTTTGCAATAGTCCGATTTTTCCCATTTTGAAAAAAGATGCTGGCACTAAAATGTATAGATTCATCATAGATTTGAGTGAGGTCAACAAGATTGTAGTACCACAGTATCCTGTAGTATCCGACACAACGACACTGCTTACCCTGGTCCCTCCAACTGCAACTACATTTTCAGTAGTGGATCCGAAGAACGCTTTCTTCTTGATTCCTATTCATCCTGATAGCCGATATTTGTTCGGTTTCACTTTGAATAAGTCAAGATATGATTTTTTCGGTGTGCTGTGCAAAACCATACAGGCAGTTACAATTAAAAAACATTTTAAAATTATCATAGATCTGGGTACATTACTAACATTATAAGGTGCAATTAGCTGACAAATGACATAGATAAATAGCTAATTGTTCCTAGAGGCAAATGATTTGTGAAAAATACGCATTAAAGTGCAGTTCTTCTCTATATTTCACAGTGTGCAAATTACGCTAAATTCCAAAAGAGGTTTTGAACTTTCCGGGTAATACAAAAAATAAACAATAAACAAAAAACCAAAAAAGGAACTTTGCACGGATTATTTGCAAGGGAGTGCAAAAGTTGATCTGGGATATACAAGGAGTACAATTATTTGCATTCTTACTCAGGAAGTCAATAAAATACAAAGTAAAGCATCCCCTCCGAAAAATTGATCGATAATTATTTGGTAGTAGAAATGGTAATCATCACAAACTAGGATACATTACTAGCATTAGTACAATTGTGCAAATTACGGGTTTAAAGTGCAAAATTTCTTTAGCTTATAGAGTATGCTAATTATGCTAATAGACACCTTAGGAAAGGGGGATTTAATGGAGTTAGACTTTATGTGATTTCTACACAGGCGGATACAAAAACCCATCAAAGAAAGACACAAAGTGAACGGTTCATTGTATGCCTTCGAAATAGTCAACAAAAATGCAGGGTGGATTGTCCCGTTTTTGATTCTGTTAAAATTATTATATGCAGGCCTACTCTACAAGTTCTTTCTATGCCGAATACAACATTTTAAGAACCTTTCAATGCTGGTAGCAATGCCGTCTGATTCCAAAAGTTGGAGAGTCATAAGAGCAGGACGGCACTGGCGAAGGCCCAGAAATTTTAAGATCGGAATCAGCCATCGCTTTCTTAGTTCTGAATAGAATTTGCAGAAGAGGGTCACATGGAGAAGTGATTGTAAGGAGGAATCATCACACGGACAGCAGATTAACTGCTTGGACCAATCGTTTTGTGTTGGAAAGGTTACAAGTCAGTGAAAGATGTTATGTCTAAATCGAGTCAACAGGAATATATCAAAGTATGTTAGCGTCAGAGTTAAGTAAGGCTGGATCGAATAGGTGGTCTGAATTAGTAGTTAATGCTGAACCAAAATTTTATTTGCCTCAGCAGTCAAACGAAGATCGGCTAGGTGAGCTAAACATAAATTCTTTAAAAACTTTCTTGAAATCCTGGTCAAATCTTGGGGATTATAAAAGTAACTCTCCATTTTCACATCTGTGACAAACTTCCTAACATATTCCAGCCATCAGGTCTTAGTGACTTGTTCTGAATTAAGGCAGTCTGTCACAATGGCTTGAGTCAAAGTTAGTTTGTCAGACGTCCAGAGATGATGCCATAGCAGAACTGGTTGCACCCAAATGATGTCTGAGATATAGGGTACACCCAGTTCTAGATGACAGCTATATGTTGACATACTTGGTGGAACAGCTAATAGGAATCTGAGGAAGTTGTTTTCTACCTTTTGGATGGAGTCTGTGTGAACGCAACCCCAGACCCCTGCACCGTATATAGCTGTGCTAACGCATTTAGCGCAGCATCTCTTCGGCAGGTCTTTTCCCAAGCCTCTGGGTGAATTCTACTAGAGCCATGGTAGCTTTTAGGAACTGGAGTTTTCTAATCTCCACTGCCCTTTTCCAGGTGCCCTTCTCATCTATTACCACACCCAGATAGGGATAAGTGGAAGTGTGGTCAATCCTGGAATTATTTAAAAATATTCCAATTCCCTTGCTCAGTTTTTTGCCAGATGTCATGATGAATGGCTTTTTTACATTGATTTTTAGGTCCAAGTTTGACATGAAATCATTATAACAATTTAGGGAGCGCTGCAGTTCCTGTGGGGTGCGGGCGATAATGACCGCGCCGTCCGCGTATAATAGAACGGGGATGGGGCGCTTCTTGACAAGTGGTAGGTCCTGGCTCCCTTCCAGCATCGCCAATACGAGGCTGTTAGTATACATTGTGAAAAGGAAGGAAGCCAGGACACAGCCCTGTCTAACCACCGCTTAACCTTAAAAGGTGCGGATAGCTGCCCCCCCCCTTTGAATATTAAATAATACAGATTTTGTAGAGTTCCTCAAGGATACACTGAGAGTCCGAGTATCTATAGTCAAGCCTTAAAAAGACAACTTGATTCCTTTACTTTGCCCGGAGGGGTGGCTCTCATACAATATGTTGATGACATCTTGTTGGCAGCTGATACTCCTGAGCAGTGTGAAAAATGTACTTTGTCCTTGCTTTCTTTTCTTGCTACATACCATCATAAAGTATCACGGAAGAAATTGCAATATTGTAGACCGAAGGTAACCTATATAGGTCATCTTCTGTCTAAGGAGGGACGTGCACTGACATCAGATCGCATTCAAGCAATTTTGGACACTCCAGTACCTTCCACACAGAAAGATGTTTGTGCATTTATTTGGTTAACTTCATTTTGTAGGCAATGCATATTGGGTTTTTCACACATTGTTAAACCATTGCTAGCACTTTTGACTAAGAACACTCCTCTTCCGCTTCCTTGGACAGATGAAGGTCAAAATGTTTTTCGCCAGTTGAAGCAAGTTCTTTTCTCAGCACCAGTGTTAGGCACACCAGATTATCCGAAGGCCTTTACACTCTATGTATACGAAAAAGATGGATGTGCATTGTCAGTTTTAGTGCAGACACACGGTGACAAGCAGCGTCCCTGTGCATATTTTTCTGCAGTTCTTGATCCTGTTGCTCGTGCGTTGCCTGGATGTTTCCGTTTAGTTGCAACTACAGCCATGTCTATATGTCAGAGCGAAGGGATAGTTTTATCATACAAACTGTTGGTGCTAGTACCCCATGCAGTAGATGCCCCTTTGAATCAGACTAAAACTCAGCATTTAACTAGTGCTCGCTTGACACGATATGAATTGACACTGTTAGCACCTCATATTATATTTAAGAGGTGTGCAACACTAAACCCAGCCACTTTGTTGCCATTTCCTGCGACTCAGTCTCAATCAAAGGAGCCTCACGATTGTATATTCCTTAATGAGGAACAGACAAAGGATCGTATTGATTTGCAAGATACGCCCCTTCCAGATGTAGATGGGGAGCTGGGGGTTGATGGGTCCTGTTTGAGGTAACCAGTTGGCACAACCTCCGCCGTATATGCAATCACAACACTTGAAAAAGTAGTGGAAACAGCTTGCATACCACAGAAGTTGGCTCAAGCAGCTGAACTAATAGCTTTGACAGGAGCATGTGAGCTCAGCACTGACTTATATGTGAACATTTCCACGTATAGCCGCTATGCTTTTGGAGAGGTTCATGATTTTGGCCTACTCTGGAAGGAGATAGGTTTTCTTACATCCCACGGGATGCAGATAATGCATGGAGAATTGGTAAATAATCTTTTGACCGCACTTACATATCCGAAGAAAGTTGCCATTATGAAGTGTAGCATACACAAGAAGATCACTGACAAAATAGGACAAGGAAATGCCTTTGCAGATCGTGTAGCTGGCAAAACTGCAATACAGCGAAGCACTACACCTATGTACGTAGTAAAATCACAAGCTGAGCATTGGCATGATGCTAGAGAGGAAGTAATTGATATACAGAGATCTGCCTCTGTGGAAGAACTTGAACAGTGGTCCAAAGAAGGAATGCTGGATGATGAGGGTTATAGGCATAACAAAGAAATGAATAAGTGGAAACTGCCTGCAGCCTATTTACAACCAATGGTTCAAATGACACATGGGCGGACACATGTTGGAGCTCTAGCAATAACTAAATTGCTTACACAAGTCTGGGAGAATGCTGAAATTGCCAGCACAGCTAAGAGAATAGCACAGTCCTGTTTGATCTGTTGGCAGTACAATCCTGGAAAAGGGACACAAACTCCTACAGGAGGGTTTGCTACACCAACCGCACCTTTTGAAGTTTTGCAGATGGATTACATCAAACTTGAACACTGTAATAATCTAAAATATGTCCTAGTGGTGGTATGTGCCTTCAGTAAATGGATAGAGGCGTACCCTACAAAGGATAATACTGCTCTTACCACAGAAAAGGTGCTTTTGAAGGAATTCTTTCAAAGGTATGGTGTTTGTAAAACTTTGTGGAGTGACAACGGACCTCATTTTATTGGACAAGTTGTTGAGTATGTCCTGAAAGGGTTAGGAATCAAACATAAATTCCATACAGTCTTCCACCCACAATCAGCTGGATTGGTGGAAAGGTATAATGCTACCTTAAAATTGAAGCAAGCAAAAATACTGGCTTCCACGTCCCTAAAGTGGCCAGATGCACTGCCTTTGACACTGTTATCCATAAGATCAGTACCACACTCAAAGTCAGGTCTTGTACTGTATGAGGTGGTATTTGGAAGACCGATGAACATTTGGGGAGTTCCTAAGCCACGCCCCATACATAATGTACCTTGTGTTCTGTTGAATGATTATTTGGCCCAGTTAACCAACAGTTTGACCTCTATTCATCAACAGGTTCGAGAAGCTCTTCCTGACAGATCTATAGGTGAGGCCCATGGTCTCCGTCCCGGAGACCACGTGATGGTCAAAGCATTCGACAGATTGAACAGCTTGGAGCCGAGGTGACGAGGTCAGGAGCAGGTGCTGTTGGCTACAAGGACAGCAGTTTGAGTGACGAACAAAAAGAACTGGCTCCATACCACGCACGGCAAGCGTGTATCGCCCGCCTTGGTGGAACCTGCTGTGCTGATCGACCATCGAGAGATTCTGGAATTGGAGAAAAGTCAAGCTATCCCATCTGATGAGTCTACGGAAGTCTCCTGGATCACACTATTCCGATATTGATTCTGGGTTGTCGATATAATCGAAATTTCCCTCTTGGACCTACAGTGGTTATTAATCTTCCCACTGTCTACTCTAACCCAGTGAATACCACTTTCTATATATATTTGATTAACTTGTTTGGGATGGTGGGCGCACATACACAGGAATTGGCTACTCCGTTGTATGTCTTACCACCGACATATGCATCATTACAACATTTGAGATTGTCGCCCTTTAATTTGAAACAATCTATTCCTGGAGAATCGCGATACAACTTGAGACCTAGGAAAGAAACTGAAGTGTTGAACGAGACTGGTTGATCTGCAG
This sequence comes from Lissotriton vulgaris, assembly GCF_964263255.1. Taxonomy (NCBI): domain Eukaryota; kingdom Metazoa; phylum Chordata; class Amphibia; order Caudata; family Salamandridae; genus Lissotriton; species Lissotriton vulgaris. The sequence goes on along the minus strand of NW_028247347.1, from coordinate 122,139 downwards.
CCCTGGGTTTGTGAAACAGAGAGCCAATGATGCATGGGGGGGGGATCAGCCCTGCATTAGTGTAGTGACACCCGTCTTGGCCCGTGGTGAAGAAATCATCGGCTACCCAAGCGATAAGAGCACCAACGAGTATTTTCAAGAGCTTCTTAGAAAGATCAAGCAGCGTTGTCATTGAAATGAAAATGAAAATGATTTGTGCAGTAGGGTTTGTTGTAGTCCAGGTAGTTTTGGAAAGAACCACTTGGTTCATTGAGAAAGCAGTTCCTGCCCGACAGCTTTTTGTTGCAACTACTCCAGCTCCACTGGAGCATCGGTATTATACTCTTCCTTATCATGAGCAAAAACCTTGACAGTCCTATCTGAATAACACATTCATTCAGATGCTGCATGATACCCATAATGCTACAAATACTACCAATTGATACGTTTGTGGGATGATACCTGCACACCAGTAGAAAGGAGAAAAACCTTTTATTCCTCTTCCGTTTTCTCATAATGGTTCATGTCAAGCTTGGTATGCCCTTTTGTTTGCTTATGGAAAGCCTTTAATAGGTGGAATAATATTTCGATTGAATAAAGAATGTTACCAAGATAAAGATGGTTATCCTCAAGCTAAAGGAACTAAATGGGAATGGGATGAATACCAACCGGACAATATTTCGACGCCATATGTCTTCACAAATGTGAGGGCGATTAAGAACATTGGACCCTTTTCTGATATCTGTAACAAGAGCAAAAGCAGATTTATGTATTGGTATTGGAGAATTCCCGTAGGACAAAGCGAATGTACTACCGTATTAAATATTGAGGGTGTTAATAATAGTAGCTTTATATCTTCGCACAACACCTATTATGTGTGCGGTAATAAAGGATACTATCATTTACCTATTGGGTGGGCAGGGGTATTCTACATATCATTTTTGTTACCCCCTGTGATTTTAGCACCTGTAACATATCATCTTGACTAATATACGTGGAAATGTTCACATATAAGTCAGTGCTAATCAAGTAAGTGCTCCCTCATTGGGTAAATGTATAGCGCTTTTACTACACTTCAGCTGCGTAAATGGCCAGAAGATGTGTCTCCAATGACCATGTGTGCCTGTAACACAAGCACAGGCACACATGGTCACTGGAGACACATCTTCTGGCCCTTTACGCAGCTACAGTGTAGTAAAAGCACTTTGGGGCAAATTTACAAGCCGCTTGCTCGTCTTTTGCGCCGCAGTTGCATCACTTGTTTGACCCAGCGGCAGCACAAAGGATGCGCCATGGTGCTGGGTATTAACAACGAGACGCATCTGGGAGATGCATCACGTTGTAAAGCCCTGTGCCATCAGGAGGCGTTCCGGCGCAGAGGAGGGCGTTCCTGCGCAGAAACGCCTCCTAAAATTAGTCACTTTTAGGCCAAAGCTGCGTCAAAACCCTGCGCCTGCTTGAAGCAGGTGCAAGGCTTGACACAGCATTGGGGAGATAGGGCCCCCCCGGAGCATTGCTGGAGCTGCGTCGCACTTGTGACGCAGCTCCAGCAATGCACTGTTTTTACGGCACAGATGCGTGACGCATCTGTGCCATTTTTGCCACATGGTGCGCTGCATTGTAAATGCGGCGCACCATGGGTGGCGGAGCTACGGCGCACAATAATTGGCGCATTCCTGGGGATGCGCCAGTTATTGTAAATCTGCCCCTATACATTTAGCCAACGAGGGAGCACTTACTGATTAGACAGTAGAAAGTACTCCAGTTGAGTAGAGGTATTGCACAAAACGGTGGCATCTTCGTGGACAAACACGCAGGGCGGGATTCATTTTGCCCCCTGTTAGACTCGTTTTTTTGTGCACTTTTGCCCTCTGTTAGACTCGTTTTTCCCTTGTTTTTCTGCCCTTCTGCCCTCTGTTGCACTCGTTTTTCCCTTGTTTTTCTGCCTTCTGCCACCTGTTAGATTCGTTTTTTGTGCCCTTCTGCCCTCTGTTAGACTCATTTTTCCCTTGTTTTTCTGCCCTTCTGCCCTCTGTTAGACTGTTTTTTGTGCCCCTCTGCCCTCTGTTATTCCTTGTTTTTCTGCCCTTCTGCCCATTGTTAGACTCGTTCTTTGTGCCCTAATGCCCTCTGTTAGACTCAGTTTTGTGCCTTTCTGTCCCCTGTTAGACTCGTTTTTTGTGCCCTTCTGCCCTCTGTTAGACTCGTTTTTTCCCTTGTTTTTCTACCATTCTGTCCTCTGTTAGAATGGGTTTTTGTTGCCCTTCTGCCCTCTGTTAGACTCCTTTTTCCCTTGTTTTTCTGGCCTTCTGCCCTTTGTTAGACTGCTTTTTGTGCCTTCCTGCCCTCTGCATCACCACATCATCACTCAACGCTACCCCAGCATCACTCAGCACCACCACATTATCACTCAGCACTACCACATTATCACTAAGCACCACCACAGCACCACTCAGCACCACCACAGCACCACTCAGCACTACTCCAGCATCACTCTGTACCATCCCAGTATCACTCAGCACCACCACAGCACCACTCAGCATCACCACAGCACCACTCAGTGCCACCCCAGCATCAATCTGCGCAACCATTCAACAACAACTGTTTCAAATATGTTCTCTCAATGTTTCAAGCTTTATTACAAATGTCACAAAAAGATTTTAATATTTCACTTCTGTTCATGGATTTTCGTCACAATAAAATCCACTGAACATTATCTTCACAATAGTTATTTACGAAAGTTTAAGGTATTGCCATTATAAATTAAAATCACTTTTATTAAAGTATTAATTATTTAAAAAAATTCAAAGCCATTGTAATTTGTAATAAGTCACGTAAATACAAAACATGTTGCATTACAAATGCTATAGGTGTCACATTTGCGAAAGTTATCACTATTGGCATTGTAAATGACAAAGCTATTGATTTAGCTATTTTCAAAACCAACACATAAATGAAAAGAATGTCATTTACAAGACCAATAGCTCAAACTTTCCTAATGCGAGACCTATTGCATTGCAAATGCTTGTTTTTATATCTGTCAGTGCTTCCTGTTGAGGTTTAATTTTCGTGACAGGCGCCTCATTGCCTACTTGTAACTATTCTCTGACCCTGCTTCAAGGGTCAGAGCAGTGTCAGAGAATAATTGCAAGTAGGCAACGAGGCGCCAGGAAGCACTTACAGGCTTACAGCAGCAGGTGCCCAAGTTGAAGTTAATTTCTTTTTAACCCTTTTGTAAAAGGTTACAAAAAATTAGCTTCAACTTTTACACCTGCTGCTGTAACCCTGTAAGTGATTGGCTGAAAATTTGTCCCGCTTATTCGTGGATTTTACTGCGATTTCGTGAGATTTGCGGAATGTGAAATTGCGGAAATCTGCAAATTCTGCGAGCAGAACGAATTTTCAGCCCTTGCTTAATCTTGACTCGAAACTGTACAGTGATATTTCTAAGAATAGATATAAATGGACAACAAGTACTGACGAGATTGACCAGACAGACACTGCTCTGCAACAATATGTCGATTTTAATTTGGGTTTGTTTTTGTTTGTGGGTGCTGCATTGAATAGTAGGAAGATCAGACGATTGACTCATGTAGTGGAAGCTGTCACCAATCAGACAGCTATGGCACTTGGGAACATTACGGAAGAACTGAAAATTGCAAGGATTGTAGCACTCCAAAACAGGATGGTACTCGACGTGATTTTGGCTGATCGTGGTGCATGCCGCATCATCGGAAGCAATTGCTGTGTTTTTATACCAGATCACTCACCTTCAGTTTATGACACAATCACTAAACTGCATAAGATTGCTGCAGACATTCACCCAGAGACTGGTACATGGACATTTTCAAACTGAATATGGAAACTCTTTGTTACTTGAGGCTGGAAACTACTGACCATTCTATGTATACTACTGGTGATGGTATTTACATGATGTACTTGTATACAATGTGGTCCCATGATTTGCTCTATGTGCATTACTGCTTGTACACCTGGCAAAGGAAGTGTTTCCAAAGAGCAGCAAATGTTGAATAAAGAAATCACTGAGAGGATAAACATCAATATACAGGATGCAGATCAAGATTACCCTAGACAGACGAATGTTTTCAGCAAATGCTGAAAGGGTCGTCTGTGGTAATTTAGCAATAATTAGGTTAAGCATTAGCAGAAGACATCCGGCATTTAAAAACTATCTTGGCCGTTTTTACGGAATCCATTTTGTATTTCTGTCGGCCATTTTGTTTGCCCTGTGCTTTGTCCTACCTTCCTGTCAACTGATCTTGAAATCTGCCTAGAGACAAGATATTTTTAGTCTCATTCACTGTGCACATGCTCAGTAGAGCATACAGCTGCCTCCAACTTGTAACTGTCAAGATGTGCCCACCAGAATTAGCTTCCCACATATTGCTAGCACACTCTCTGTATGACCTTATATGTATTTGAAACCAACACGCTGTGCCTTGTACCACCTTTATTTGAGCCTCTGTGTGGGTATAAAAGGACCAAGCTCCTTCTAGTCATTGTGCTACCTCATACTATACCGAAGGGTGTTGTGTGAATGTAGTTCCACCTCATGAGGTTTAATGAACTCTGTGTTTTCTATTCCAGTTTCTGTGCAAACTTCTTACTATTGGTCTAAGGACTCTGAGCAGAGAAGGGCGAATCCCTTGCACTAGTAGGCCTGGCTGAAGCCTGCTTTTACAAGGTTGCACCAGCTGGGTCATATATGGCAAGAGTCTGGCCGCTAGTACACCTCTTAATGTCTTCACGTCTTTAATGAGGAGAGATATGGGCCAGTAGGAGCCCGGGGAATGTGGATCCCTGTCTGGTTTAAGGATCATGGAGACCAACGCCTTCATCATAGATTTGGGAAGGATCCCCCTCTCTAAGGCCTCTCTGTACACGGCAAGAAGGTGGTCCCACAACTCAACGACAAATGTCTTATAGAACACAGCCAGAATACCGTCGCTACTGGGGCGTTTCCCATTTTTTCAGCTGTCGTATTTGCTTCAACAGTTCCTCTTTAGTTAGAGGCACCCCCAGGCCTCTGCCTCACTGAGTGTGGGAAACTCTACATCTGCAAAAAAAATCTTAAAATGCATGAGGTTCATCGTCTAATACCAACGTACATGTGTGTCTTCAGGTGTGTTGCTAATGTCTGAATAGTCGCCTGCTGCATTTGCAGCAACACTCCACTACTGTCTCGAAGCTGTATGACCTGAATATGTTTCATCTCTGTACTAATTATTCTAGCCAGTAGCGCTCTGAAACTGTCCCCCTCCGCATATAGTCTCTGCCTATGCTTAGTGTATCTGTACTTTTCATGGCGAGACCAGGAGTTGAGCAGCTCTCCCTGAACCCTCCCCCACTTTTCTCTATTCTCCAGGGTCTGATATAGCGTATCCTCCAAGATCTTCAAACCCTTCTCTAGACAATCTATATCTGCTATGAGCTGCCGATGCACTCCATAGGCTGTGGTCATACAGACCCCCCTGAGAGCTACCTTCATGGCCTTCCATTCCGTAAATCTTGTATCAGTGGACCCCAAATTTGAGGCCTGTCATGAAGTATGGGTTGGATAATATAGTTGAAAATTCAACTCGCTATGGCAATGTTGATATTGATCAATTTGATGACAATGCTTATGATGGTACACTCGCAACACGTGCGAAGTCACATCAATATTATCAAATTCACCCGTTATGAACTCTCTATCAATCCCGACTCAGAAATATGTGATCAAGCAGGCTCTGCAAACTAAGCCAACGTAAACATATTTACTGGTCACAGATGGGGTAGCAGGTAGCTGGCAGACAAATGCACGAACAGGAAACACAGGTCCATCTCCCAGGTAAGCAAAGCGAAACCACAATAATTAAGCACACATGGCCAGAGGGTTGCACGCATTCCCAATCAGAACACATCACACACAGTACACGCAGTAGTCACACACCCCTTGTGCCGGGCATCTGGACACACAACCCACTGACCCACATTGTGTCCACACAAGTTCGAGCCTCCTGCATTTGTTATCAAAGACCCTTTTATTTATGGCGCCATAGACAAGGCCCATATTCTGATACCAAACAAGGATTGCCCAATGTGCTTTTTTTGTATGTATATATTTATTATTATTTTATTTATTTATTTTATAGCAACAACTGTAGATAAGCCTACAGAAATGGATTACACTTTGAGACAGTCCTCAGACCCCTCCTGTAGGTTGTACTACCTGCCGAAGTGTTTAACTAAACCAACTGTTCCTGGTTTGCCAACCACCTCTTGTCAATGTTTTTTACAAGGTAAATTCATTTTGGAGCAACAATAGCATTGTACATGCACTGACTACCGAGCTCTTAACAATGTGACTATTAAAAACCATTACCCCTTACCAATAATAGACACTATTATATTGCTTTGAGAGTACATAAATATTCACAAAAACTGATGAGAGAGGTGCGTACGATTGGGAGTTTTAAAAAAAAACGATTTTTGTATATATGAGGGCTAAGAGAATACCTTGATGTATGAACTGTGGTATATATTGATGATATTCGGAAAAATGTAGCTGCAGTATAAGAACATGAAAAACATGTCTGAGCCATACTGCCTCATCCTGAGCTTCTCCCCTTCCGCCTGGGATGACTCCTGGTGGCCGTCCTCGCTATGAGCCACATCGACGCCCACCGACCAGGCAAGCAACCTGGGGTTCATCCTGGACCCTTCACTTTCAATGACCGAACAAGTCAACGCCGTCTCCTCCTCCTGCTTCAACACCGTCTGCAAGCTGTGGAAGATCTACAGATAGATTCCCCCCCCCGGAACCATAAAGATGGTCAACCATGCCCTCGTCAGCAGCAGACTACGGCGATGCCCTCTACCCTGGAACCACGAGCAAACTCCAGAAAAAAACTCAATGTATACAGAAGGACTCTGCACGCTTCGTCCTCGGCATCCCCCACCACTCCCACATTACTGTCAATCTGAAGGACCTGCACTGGCTCCCCGTCAACAAGCTGATCACTTCAAGCTTTTCACACACACTCACAAAGCACTCCACAACGCCGGACCAGCATACCTTAACAAGTGTCTCACATTCTCCACCCCGAATTGCCAGCCCTCTCCGCCAACCTCACCCTCGCCACCGGCCAACACATACACATAACCACCACCGGTGGCAGATCCTTCTCCTACCTCACCACCACAACATGGAACACCCTCCCCACCCATCTGCGTCAGATCCAAGATCTGCTGATCTTCATGAGACTTCTCAAGACTTGGCTGTTCGAGCAGTAGCTGTTACTCCCCCCCTCAGTGCCTTGAGATCCTCATGGTGAGTAGTACACTACACAAATGGATGATTGATTGATTGACAGCAAATTCTGAGAGATCACAGTTTGGTTGTCAAGAGGGAGGATTGTAAACTTCCTATTCCCAATGTGTCTTTTTTTTTTAGCTTTGTCCTGTCCACAAAAGGCATTAGCATGAATCCTCTGGAGGTATTATCTATCACTTCGTGGAAATCACCTCAGACTGTTAAAGAAGTCTATAGTGTTTTGGACTTCGCTAACTTCTATCGTAGATTCATTGACCCCTTTTCCACCATTGCCTCTCCTATTTCCATGTTGTTAACAATAATGTTCCATTTCAGTGGAAAGAGGAGGCAGAGAAAGCATTCCAGCAACTAAAGAAGACTTTTAATAGCACTCTCATACTTCAACACCTAAACCATGTCTAAGCGTTATGCTTGAAGCAGATACCTTTCAAAGACATAGAGATATATCAGATATCAGAAAGAAAAGAGTAGCTTCATCCATTGGCATATTTGTCTTATAAATCAAGTCTTGCTGAAACCAATTATGTGGTTGGTTACAGAGAATGGTTGGCCATTAAATGGGCTTTTGAAGAGTGGAGACATAACTTGTTGGGTTCTTTACATACTAACACAATCTTAACTGAGCATGGAAACCTACAATTCCTGAAATCAGCTATAGCCTTGCCAATTCTGCAATTGTGCTGGACTCAGTTCTTTAATGGCTTTGACTTTGTTATCTAGTTTCAACCAGGCCGATAACATGATACATCTGATGCTCTCTCTTGCTTGGGATACCAGATATACGGAACCGCAATAGAGCACCCACACATCATTCCAGTGGCACAAATCCTAAGGGTGGTGTACTCATAAGAGTAATTTACTCTGGAGGTTTCAATAGCACAGAAAACCAAAGCAGCAAATGCAGTTGCAAACTAACATATAATAATGAAAAGGTGCATGATCTGTTGTATTTCTTAGGAGGTTTTACTTTCCCACCAGCCGTCTCCAACAACAGGCCTTAGACTAGTGTCATACAGATTTATCAGCTGGACATCCTGGAGAAAAGAAAACCTTGGAAGTGCTTAAGAGATATTTCTGGTGGCCTACTCTCACCCCTGACTCAAAGCAGTAAATACATAGTTGTAGTATCTGTGCAGAGAGCAAAGGTTTCCATCAAGAACCTACGGTGGTGCCATACCATTTCTATGGATCCTATTCCTGAATTGCATACAACTGAACAAGGTTATGCAACAATGCTAGGAGTTGTGGATCTCTTAACTAAGATGTACCTTTTCTTTCTGATGAAGAGCTTACTCACCTCTAAAGAACTTGCTGAGGTATTTTTACAAAACAATGTGCATCTCCATGGACTCCATTCTGTTATCAATTCTGATCGTGCTACTCAGTTTGACTCCAAATTTTGGAGTGCATTTGGTGAAACACTACAAATAGATGTCAGTTTCTCCTGAAGTCATCACCTTTAGAGAACTGGACAAACTGAAAGGGTAAAGCAATGTCTAGAACAATATGTTATATGTTATGTTATGTTATAGGTTGTTTTGTAGCGCGCTCTGCTACTGGGGAGTATCCTGGCGCGTTGCGGAGGTGACCAAACATAACACAGAGAGACAGCCTAGACCTAACAAACAAACAGATGGGTCTTGAGATCCTTCTTAAACTTGGATAGACACTGGGCGGTACGCAAATGAAGAGGGAGATCATTCCAAGCCTTCGCAGTTACCACAGAAATAGATTGGCCGCCCAGCCTAGCCCGCTTATAGCGGGGAAGAGTCAGTTTGGCCAGCGAGGCTGACCTGAGACAGCGAGAGGGAGTGTAGAAAGAGAAGCGCTTCCTCAGGTAGCCGGGGCCAAGCTCGTGGACAGCTCTAAATGACAGCACGAGAGATTTGAACATAATTCTCTGAGCTACAGGAAGCCAGTGAAGTGCGCGCATGTGTGACCGAACACTCTGCCATTTCGGAATGCTAAACAAAAGGCGGACCGCGGCGTTCTGGACAACCTGCAGTCGTTTGACCAGATACGCCGGGATACCACAAAACAAAGCATTGGCATAGTCCAATCTGGACAAGATGAGGGCACGCGCAACCGATTCCCTAGCTTCTCTGGGCAGCAGAGGGAAGAATTTTCTTAAAGCCCTTAGCGTAGCAAAACAGGTCCCTGACAGCTTCTTGATATGGTTCTCAAATCTGAGGTCTTCTCCAAACCAAATTCCGAGGTTCTTAGCCGGGCCTCCCATCACCTTGGGACTAGGAAAATCAGGGGGCCACAACTCATTCTTAAAGTTGGAGGGGAAGGACCCATAGAAGAGGACCTCTGACTTATCCTCGTTGCATTTAAGCTGGGCCATCGCCAGCCAATGAAACACCGAGGAAAGACAGAGGTGAACAGCCGTTGTATCCAGCTGGTCATCCGGCCAGGTAAAGAGCAGCTGGGTGTCATCAGCGTATCCAATGACCTTAGCCCCAAGCTGTTCGGCCAGGTATATCACAGGGGTGATGTAGGCGTTAAACATCAACGGGCTCAAAGTGGAGCCCTGAGGGACCCCTGTGCAGAGTGGTTTGGCCTTTGAGGCAAACGGCGGCATCCATACTTGCTGCGTCCTATCAGAAAGGAAGGATGACAACCAAGCCAGTACCCTGCCGCCAATGCCAATCTCAGACAGTCTAGCAAGGAGGAGATTATGGGGGACGGTATCGAATGCGGCAGAGAGGTCTAAAAGAATCAGGACCGCTCTGCCGCCACCATCCAAGCACTCTCGAATGGCCTCCGTCACCTCCACCAAAGCTGTCTCTGTGCTAAAGGCCGCTCTGAACCCTGACTGCGCCGGGTGCAGGGCATTGGATTTTTCGATAAAGCTGTCCAGTTGGCGAAAAGCCACCTTCTCACAGATCTTCGCCAGGGCAGGTAGCAAAGATATAGGACGATAATTCCCCGGTACCGTAGCCTCAAGCCCTGACTTCTTCAGTAAAGGGAGCAGCATAGCTTGCTTCCAGCATCCCGGAACCGTGGCAGAAGACAGTGAAAGGTTCACAATCTGGGTGACCTCAGTACATACAGTAGACGCCACTCCAGAGAGAACCCGGGCAGGGCAAGGGTCAGAAGGTGAGCCCGATTTCAGGGACTGAAGGAGAGCCTGGACATCAGGCTCCTCTGCCACTGAAAAATCCAGAAACTGCTGTGCGGGGCAGTGGACTGTTTGAGAGGCAGTAGTCATCAGAATATTGCCTGTGGGCAAGGCAGCGAGCAAATCCCTTTGAATTTTTTCAATTTTTTCACTGAAAAAACAGGATAGCTCCTGGCACCATTGAGAGGAAGAGGGAAGCAGTGGTGAGTCTGCCACAGGGGATAAAAAGCTTTTGACAATAGAAAAGATCTCACGGCTATTGTTACTAGCTTTAGCAATCCTCCCAGCATAGTAACCGCCCTTAGCTAATCTGATGGCGGCATGATATTCCCTCTGGGCAGTCCTCAGGATTGCTTTGTCCTCTGGCTGATAGTCTCGTCTCCAAGCCCGCTCTAATTTCTTACAGCCACGTTTCAAATCCCTTAGATTGGGCGAAAACCATGGCTGAGAAGGGATGCAGCGAGGTCGGGACGGGGCATTAGGCTTTGTGGATTCTTTGACCGCACATTCCATCCACCCATTAAAGCCACTAACCGCCTCTACCAGCTCCCCGCTGATTATTGGTCGGGACTCAATTAAGGCTCGCTCAAAGGAGGCAATGTTGATCTTTGGAGGGAGTACAGTGTCAACTGTACATAATGTATCAGACTGGGATGTTTATTTATGGGCAGCTGAATGTGCATATAATAATGTTCAAAGTTTTACCAACAACTCCCAATTTTTTTGCAATATGGTTTTATCCTTGCTTTTTAGTGCTCTATGCCGCACTCGCCCTTGGTGTTCCTGCAGTACAGGACTTTGTTGATCATGTACATGAAGTACAATAGACAGCACAGGACAATCTAGCTTAGGTAGCATACAAGAAATGGGAAACATCCTTAACAACGAAGATTGTACAACGACTTACCTGAACAACGAAGCCGGAACCACGACTTACAAAAACCACAAATTTCATTAAGCACGACTTCCCTAAACCACGAGTCTCTCCACTACACTCTGCACCTGTAAAAAATCACTCCAAAGAATTAAGGGATAAAAGGGGGGTGTGGGGTCTCCCCCCATAAAAAAATTATAAATAAAAAAAAGAGATAACGGTATGTGTTGTAAAAGAATAATAGGATAATACATTTAGATCCGTTTTTTAAAAAAGAAAGGTTCACGCAAGAAGTATAAAAATTACAATAGTGCCATCTAATGGGCAAAAACGAGATATTACGTTTCGTGGTTAAGGAAGTCGTGCTAAAAAAAGGTAGTGGTTAAGATAAATCGTGGTTAGGCAATCGTGGTTAAGGAAGTCGTGGTTCCGGTAGTAGTTGTTTAAACATACAACCACAAGAAATATGCTTACCAACACTATAGACCCCAACCAGACATTAAAGTTGGAGACAAAGTATGATTATCCACAAGTCATATAGCTTTAAAGAAATCATGCAAATTCACGCCTTGATTTATTGGATCCTACAAAGTTATAAAGAAAGGTAATGAATTTGCAATGAAATTGGAACTCCCCTCTAAGTTACGGTTCCATCCTGTATTCCATGTCTCTTTGTTGAAACCAGTCACACCTGGTACTCAGGGTCCTACGCATGCCCAGGCTGTGTTAACTGATGATGAGTCAGAATTTGAAGCTGAGGCTATTTTGCACTCTGACAGGATGAGGCAAAAATTGCATTATCTCATTGATTGGAAAGGATACCAGGGCCGGCCCAAGGCATGTGCAAACTGTGCACCTGCACAGGGCCGCCAAACCCCAGGGGCCGCCACGACGAGGATCGGATCAGAAGTATCACTGGAGTGGCGGCCCCCTGGCAGGATTTGGCGGCCCTGTGCAAACAGAAGCCGCTTCCCTCACCTCTCACGCGCCTGACTGCTGACCTGGTGGTCCGCGGTGAAACAACTATTCTTGGTAGATCGAGTTCCGGACCCTGCAGCTCGTGCGACATCAGCAGGCACCGCCCCCTCGGTAAGTGCAAGGGGAAAAGGAGCACTGTAAAGTGCGTCCAGATAGGAGTCTAAGTCACACCTTCTTCCAACCCTCATTGAGGGAATCGCTTAGGACCTCACTCCAGGCTGTTGTCATCACGCCGTCATTGCTTTATGGAACTCAAAACAAAGTGTTAGGTGCCTACCCCTACCTACCCCGTCTTAATAACCTTTCTCTTACTCGTGCATTCTCTATTCATCGTACAAAAATAGCTTCAAGTCTTCTCAGTGTTTGCTTTTATTACTAGCCCGTCTTCTGTATTGATGCATAGATACAAATATTAGATGGCGTATAGTTACCCGCATTCTCAGTCTCTCTGTATCTCTACTTTCACTTATTAGGGGCCTTCTTATGGTCCTCATTGGGGCAATATATAGGTGCTTGAATACTTGGGGCTGGGAGGACTGAAGATTCCTACTGAACCTCTGCACCTAAATTGGGCAATTCCAAGCTTCTAATCTACGGAATGGGGGAATAACTATGCAAATGGTAAATAACAAGTGGGAATCTCAATAGTTTGCCTTGTTCTGAAGAATACTCCACTGACATTTACCTAATGCTGTTTGCAGATGGAAAATATTTACAAGGGACCGGGCATATCCGTCGTGGGGGCAGCGGCAAGGAAGGTGTTCCAGGCCGTGGTAGGCTGGGGTAGCATTTTCTGCTCCAGCTGAGGTACTGTTGGGTGAAGTATTATGGGCACTAGCCCTTCATTAGGGATAACAAATGAGAAAGAGGCAGTGTGCGGTTAATCTACTGGAGTCAGGGCACGCACAGAGCAACTCTTTCTTTATTGCCAGTGGCACTTTACTGGTGACACCTGCGGGGTTTGGTGTAAGAAAGTGTAGCACATTCCCATTAGGAGAGAGGGCCTGCACAGGAAGGTGTACCCCTGGACACTACATTCCTCCCAAAAAACAAAGAAGGGTCAACACGTTCAACAGTAGAAAACAAAACAAAACAAGTGACCACAATGAGTATATTGACATCAAAGCTCTGCCCCGTCCGGACCCCCTCTTCCAGGGCCCCCACCTACGCTCCCTGCACAGGGCCACCATGAGCCTAGAGCCGGCCCTGAGGATACGGCCCTGAGGATCGTACTTGGGAACCCACCGGTCACGTACATGCCCTCTGCTTGATTAAGCAGTTCCATCGCAGCAATCCTGACAAACCCAAACCTGCTGGGTGGGCTTTGGGAGGAGCATACTGTCAGGCCAGCCAGCTGTCAGAACCGTCTCTGGTGTATGGCAGGGAGGACCGTGCAGGAAATGAAGCGTGTGCGATCAGGCAGGAAGCTGCTTGCCGTTCCAGTCATTAGGGGTTTCAGCTTTCAGCATCACATGCCTCATCTTCACTTCTGGCCATCTCTTGCGGATGGTGCAGTTCCACTTTGGTTCTTCATGTCGACTGGATTCAGTCTTGGTGCTTCGGTGGCTGCTCCCTCGCAGCGCAGTCTCCTCGCCCTGCATACCTAAACCTGAGAACCTCTTCACCAATGCACCAGGATCACAAGAGAAAAGACCACAATACTACAAAAGGCACTTCTGAGTCTGTCTGGGTAACGCGCTAATGCACTTCATGCACACACAGCACAACTGCGTTAGCAATGTTACTTACCTGACTTTGTGTTCAACTGTGCATCTGGTATGGGTCCAGAGATATATAAAGTATGTTGGTCTAACATGAGTGGTCTACAAACATTACCACATTATACTCTGAGCAAATCTACATGCTTAATAAAACTTATTGTGTTTTCCTTTTGTGTTTTCTTCTTTAAATGACTCCAGATGCCTGTATATTAAGTGCATGATGCAATGCTCTGAAGTTGTTGAATATCTGGATGTCATTAATTCATTTAGAAACTAATTTCAACCTTGCTGTATACGTTCTCTTCTTTTTTCTTCCCTTCCCCCCTTCCCAGTTGGTCAGGATTGACTTTGTCCTGTTGGGTCATCTTGGCTGATTGGGAGGCCGGGACCTTGCATCGAGACCTCCTCTCTCTCCCGCGGAAATCAAGGTGAGGTTCTGACCGATACTAGTGTAAGGTGTTAGGATAAGTAAGAGAGTCGAAGTAGGGGCAGTGTTGAAAGGGTGTTTTATATCCCGCATATTTCAGTAGATCAGCACTTATACAATCATTTCAAAAATCATATTTATGTATTGTGACGGATAAGTGTTACCATAGAAAATAAACCCATAAGCATACACTTGATGAAATGATATATTGTCTATAATCTGATCTACTTATAAATAATGAGGATAAAATTATATATATGTATATATGTATTACTTGCCAGAAGACCGCCAAACCGCGTCCCATTGACTAAGCATATAAAAGGACAGGAATGCACTGTATTTAAGCCATACAATGCATTCCTGTCCTTTCTGCCTGTGCTGCTGTTATTTTCTTAGCAGAACCTTCCTGCACAAAAAGAATCCTATGAGGCAATTTTCTGTTCCCATGTATGCAGCAGAATTATTACTTAGTATATTATTTATTACTTATAAGTTTTATATAGTGCTAGCTAGACCTGTGGGCTTTCAACATGAATGAAATAGAGTTACGAAAAACATGTTGTAAGGATACATGAAGAGATATGCATAGGAATAAACATTTTAAGACAGAATACATTAGATGGGTGAGTCTAATGATAGATTAGGTGGCTGAAAAAGTCAAATGAACACCAATTCTTGATGGTCTAGGTGGTAAGGATAGTCAGCTGGGTTATCAGAGCTTCTCAGAGTTCTGGCTCTTCCTGCTTTCATGAGTTTGCTATTTAGGTTGTTGAGGGGATGTCTGTGGAGGGTTTGGTGTGTGATACATGCAGACTTGTACATAAATCTACCTTTAATAGGAAGCCAATAGCGGGATTTAAGAGTCGGTGAGATGTGTTCAAACTGTTTAACGCCTGTTACAAGTCGGGCTGCCATGTTAAGGACTGACCCTAATGGGCTTAGGTGGGATTCTGGTGTCCCTGTTATGATGAGGTTCCCACAATCCAGTCTAGAGAGGACTAGGGATTGAAACATTGTCTTGAAATCATCCTGGGGGATGAAAGGTTTAATTTTCTTGAGGTGTTATACGGAATACAGTGCACCTTTTGTAGAGTGTTTTATGTGGTCCTTCATTGACAAGTTCTTGTCCAGGGTAATGCATAGTGACTTTCCTAGGATGAGGGAGCAGATTCCGCTATCCAGATTCCTAAGTCAATCTTGGAGGTGGTTATTTGGCAGAGAGAACAATATTAATTCAGTTTTGTACGGGTTCAGCTTTAGGTGGTTTGTGCGAAACCAAGATTGTTTCTTGATCAGTCTTTCATTGAGGTGTTTGTTGATTGTCACAGGGAGATTTGAGTTTGTTGCAGAGTTGTGTGTCATCTGCATATAGGTGATATTTAACTCCAGCTTGCTTAGATATGCTTGTGAGCAGTTTCATGAGAGATTGAAGCGGGCCGGGGAGAGGATCGAGCCTCGGGGGACACCAAAAGACACTCATGTATGCTTAGAGAGGCAGGCGTTAATTTTAATTTGGTATGATCTGTGTTGAAGTTAGAAAGTGAACCATTTTAATACAGTAACGTTAATGCTAGAGCATCTTTTGAGAGTCTCAAGTAACATTGTATGATTTATTGTGCCGAAAGCCCCAGATAGGTCAATAATGATGAGAAGACATTCTTCACCTTCATCTACGGATCTGTGGATATCATCAGAGATATTGAGCATGGCTGTTTCACTGCTACAGCCTTTTCTGAAACCCGATCAAAAGGGATCAAAGAGGTTGAAATCAACAATATGTTTGTTGATATGTTTGAGAACGCATTTCTCTAGGGTTTTAGCTAGGAACAGGAGATTAGAGATAGGTCCGAGGTTGTTGAGATTGTTAGGGTCAGCCCCTGTTTTTTTTAGAATAGGTGTGATTTGTCCTAGTTGGAGGTTGTCTGGCACACAGCCTGAAGTGAGAGTGGAGTTAATGATTTTTGTCCAGATGTGGTTAAGATTTTGTACTACTGTGGAAGGGAGGGGTCAGTGGTGTGGAAAGTGGGATTCAGGTTTGTAATTTTATTGAAAACTTCTTTTTCTGACATGGTCTTGAATTCTGACCAGTTGGCATCCATTTTCATATGGATGGGTACGAGGTTATCCTTGGCAGGAATTTGTTCTGATTGATCACAGGTAAGCAAAGTGGGATAGGCTTGGAGGGGAGGTAGGTTTGGGCTTTGAAAGATGAATTGATCAATTATTGTGACCTTATCTGTGAAAAAGCGGGTGAATTTATTCGCAGCATTCGTAGGTGGCTATTAAGTCCTGCAAAGGTGCGCTATTATTTTGTTCTTTCTATTTTGCCTTTCTTCTGAAGATGTAGTACGCATGGAAAGAGGAAAACACTAGGAGAAATTAATATATTTCTCCTTGTTACGCCTCACCTCGGGAGGCGTTCGGATTTGATGCTTCCCCATTTATACATCACTTTGTAAATATGGGGCAGCGTCAAATTCCATGGGTGTTACATGGGAAACCCCCTACAGCGCACATGGGACGCCTTCCGGGCACAGAGTAAGGTAGCGCAGTGATTTGCACTGTATCTGCTTACTCGTGATTTATGAGGCCATTCAAAGTCACACTGTCAGGGTTTTGCAAATAGCATCTACCTATGTTCCTAAATCTGGGAAGAGGGCTAGGACAATAGTGAAGCCCTATCTGGTTAATGTTTGCTACCCGTGTACTACTAAATAGGTTCCTTTCAGTACAATGTAAATAGGTTCAGGAAATAGTGAGTGTAAATATTCCTCCCAAGATGGCTGCCGCTGTGGCCATATAAGCAAACCTAGAGCTAGTGTGTGGGGGCTAGTTGATGTGCGCCTCGCGCTGCTTTCAAGCTGCGCACTTCCACTGTTCGGGTTCCTGAGGTGGCAGCTAGTGTCCGAGGCTCCGTGTCTATTTTCAGGACAGGAGTTATCAGAGTCAGTTTAGAATATCCTCGAGTCCGCTCGTAGCGGCTACATGCCGAGAGACTGGAAGATCTTTTAAAGTCCCTTTTAGTGTAGTTTTTCGATAGCTGTAAATTGTCCCTGCAGGAAAGATATTTTCTCCTGAAAACCTTCCGTCGGCTGCTGTGGCTGTGACTACTCTCTGCTTATTCCGCTGCCGTCGTGGGAGCATGGTTCGCTCTGCTGAAGTTCGACAGGATAGCTCAGCGGAAAGTTCCACGGACTCCATTGACTTCTTTGCGGTGAACCCTGAGAGAAACAGTAAGCCAGCGGCTCTTCCGTTTTGCCTGTAAACAATAAAACTGTGTAACAATTCCCTTCTTGCGCTTTCCCTGCTTTACCCTTACCCCCTTCTTGCCTCCCTTGAACCTTTTTGCGAGCAGAAGACAATTCAGCATTGAGACTCCTTTGAGCCACATGTTCGCACAGAGACTCTACCTGAACCCCAGTTGGGGCAAGTACTGAGAGCTTACAGGTAACTAGAGTGAGTATTAGTTTGAGTAGGTCGCAGACTATTAGCAAGGACCCACAGTAATGTTAGTTTTTATCTCACAGGCATGAAGCTCCTGATTGTTACTACACACCAACACGAAGAGTAGCAATACCTTTGGGAATCACTGGTAGGATAAGATTTGAATATTTCATAGAGAGAGAATAGTTGGTAGGTGGTAGTTGTTGTTTATTCTTTCCCCCTTCTTTTGTGTATTAGGCACCTTACAGTAATAGACGCAGAAGCCAAGACTGAGCTACGAAATTCGGTGAGGGTGCCAGAAGTTCTCAAGGTGTCTCTTCTCTTTCCACTTCCCCTTTTCCCTTCTGCTGGTGGATTTTCCCTTGTGGTGGAGACACTGGTGGGAGGGCGATTGGGTCAAGCATCATACTGCCTCTGCGAAGCTATTGGAGCCTTCTGACACACACAGGGTGCTTTGTGCAGCTTTTTAAATCGTTATGCGAGCCGTGCATCACACATGTACCACTTTACGTTGTGCAAAAGAGACGCAGGCCTCTCATGAATGAGCCCCTATATGTGTGAAGTTTACCATTTTGCTCATTGTTTTTATTTGACCCTTGTTGCGGAAAAAGGTCCTTAAGTGCTGTGCTTGTTTAAACGTGCCTTTGATCGGAGCTGTCATTTGCACTGCATTTCTTCTACTCCTGGGTGGAATTTCAATTACGCCGGCCTAAATGTAGTATTGTTGGAAATTCTGGATTACCCTTTGACACAGATTAACAGATAATTATGCAATTACTCTTGCTTCAATCAATCACTCATGCACTTGTAAAGCTCAGCTACTCAACTGGGTGGGTCTCAAGGCACTGGGGGGAGAGCGCAGGTCCAGAATGTTCAAGGAGATCCATCAAAGAGCCAGGTCTTGAGGTCCTTCGTGAATATGGAGAGTATTTGCGTTTGTCCGAGGAATAGCAGGAGAGTGTTTCATGCCTTAGCCACGAGGAAGGAGAATGAATGTCCTCTTGTTCTGGTTTTCTTGGCATGAGGCACTGTAGCAAGGGAGAGCTGGTCTGAGCGAAGGGATCTTTGAGGTGCATGTAACGTGAGTCTTTGGTTCAAGAATGCAGGTCTTTTGTGGAGGGCTTTGTGGGCGTGGGTTTGAAGCTTGAATGTGATTCCCTTCTCGATGGGGAGCTAATATAGTGTATGGAGGTTTTGGGTGATGTGGCAGTAGAGCGGTAGGTTGAGGATTAGTGTGGCAGAGGCGCTCTGACCACTCTGCTTACTGGTGAAGTTCTTGTTGAGTCCGGCCTAGAGACAATTGCTGCAGTCGAGTCTGCTGCCAATGAGGGTGTGGGTGATGGTCTTTCTAGTTTGAGGGGGATCCATTTGAGGTCTTTCGTAGAAGTTGAAGGGTTGTGGAAACAGAAGGATGAGACAGTATTGGTCTGGCAGTCCATCTTGAGCTCTAAGTCCAGAATGATGTAGAGGTTACTTGCATGGTCCGTGAGGGTGGGTGGGGTTTTGAGGGCAGGGGGCCACCAGGTGACGTTCCAGGCATTGGGTGTGGGCGCATGATGAGCACTTCGGTTTTGTCCATGTTGAGTTGTAGGCAGCTGCTCTTCATGCACTTGGAGACTGTTTACATTTCTTCTTGAAAGTTATATTTAGCTACGTTGGGTTCGTTGGATAGGGAGAGGAGGAGTTGGGTGTCATCTGCTTATGATACAATGTTGAGTCCATGGGATCTGACGATGGGGGATAGAGGTCCATGTAGATTATGAACAGGGTAGGGCTGATGGAGGATCTTTGGCGAACTTCGCAGCAGTGACCTGTTGTGTTCTGCTGTAGAGGAATAAGAGGATCCAGTCAAGGGCCCTGTACTGGACAGGCCTGGGCGTAGTTCGTAGAGTTTTGCCACATGGAACTCCGAGAAGTTTCACAAGTTGCGGAGTGCAGTGCAAACTGCATTTTGCCCTGGTATTCCTGCCTCTCTGGTAGAAATATTACCCGAACGTCAGTTCACTAACTTACCGTTCACAATCGCGAACTTACCATTTACCATCGTGAGAGGGGAAAAAACTCTGCTGCACTATGTGAAGGGGAGTTTTCTGCACTACGTGGAGTGCGGAGTGCAGAAAACTCTGCAAACTCCATAAACGGAGTGTGGTACTGGGTTCTCCAGGCCTACATATTCCGTAAAACCCGCTACACCATAAAACAGACGTTGGCATGGAAACTGGAAAATGCAAAAGACAAGTTTATTAAGACCCCATGGGGTGGTGGTACATTCCTACAGCACCCTTCGGTAGTGCAAGAAGTTTCACACCGAACATCGATGTGAGGCCTCTTTTATACAGTCTTAAAGTAATAAAAAGGGTAGGCGGAACACATTTACTCAGTTTAAGTACATATAAGGTCATTTTTGGAACACAGCCAACTCATGGGAGGAGTTACAACACCACTGGTCAGTTTGAGAGAACATTCCTAAGTGATGACTGTCCACTAATACAGAGGGTTAGACTACGCATGTGCAAGCTTGACCAGTACTAAAAATAGCCTGTTGCTGGGCAAGTTACGTGGTCAGTGGTACAGAGAAAGGACAAAAGGGCATGCTGACCACGAGGCAGCACGTTCATTTAAAATGGACGCCAGTGTTCTCAAAATGGCCTCCAAACACCATGGTCAAGATTAGGGGAAATTCGTGTAGCAAAGCTTAACGCTAACTCGATCACTGCCAATAGAATAACAACAAGGTAAATAGATAGAAGTAGTCAGCTTGGAGCGTATTCCAGTAATGTTCCATGAAACAAGGTTAAAGAAAGCTGCATCCCTCTTACCAAGGAACTAGTTAATGTTACTGTACTGGGTACTAGTTCACCATTATTAGAAAATACCTGGTCTAGGGTTGAGTCATCAATAGGCTCAAGAGACTTACCAAGAGTCGGGTTACTGCTGCCCATGCCCTTGTCACCCTGGTTATTAAGAACCTGATGTAACGTGTGAATACATGTAGCTGTAAGGGGCTTATCGGGGATAGTTTTCTGTTTGTGCGCTTTATCATCTCGGTGCCCATTTAGGTCTAACTTATAAGTTGGAGAATGGACTCTTGAATAAGTCAGTTAGTCTATAACTTGTAATGTGTTGAACATTTCATAGCCAATGCTAAGAGGAACCGCACAACGAAGCTGACTGTTCCATGGGTCTGTCTTCCCCCCGGGATTATGCCATGGAGCTCTAGGGGTTTGATAAAAGTACCCCAATGTGAGGATGTATATACCATGCACCATGATAGATCTATTACCAGCTAAGATAAGCTGCACCAGTCGGAACCTAAAGGTTAAAACCCCACAGTCACCCGGTAATGACTTAGTTGATTTACCAACCCAACTTATTCTTCGTGCCATTTTAAACTCAGCAAAAAAACATGTTGGTTATTCCGGTCCTGGAACTCAATAAATGTAAAGATCTAATCCGCAATGTTGACCAAGCATCGGGTGTTAAAGAGGGAACATTTACCAGGACAACCTTGTAGGGAGTTACTTCTGTTTTTTTTGTTGGTAATTTTTATTTGCCAACGTACAGAAAAATACATAAAACGTTTCATCAGAGCAACCCTCCCCCCACCTCCCACCCTCCCAATGAAGGAGAACCTACGTGTAAATAGAGAAAAAAAGGCACAGCAGAAAAAAAAGACAAGGAAAAAAGAAAAAAGACAAAATAAAAGGAAAGAAGAGTAAAAAGGAAATAGTAGTCTGACAGATACCTAAAGTCCAGTGGTAAATAAGGAATAAAGCTAGCGAGGGGCAGAAGTCAACTTGAGGAACAGAGTCAAGATTGGACAACTTTAGGAGGAGGAAAGGGGCAAGGGACAAAAGGCAAAAGGGGCAAAGAGGTGAATAAATTGACTGTTCCAGCCGAGAGGTGAGATTTTCCCACACCTCGAGACCTTTTTTCCGGCCTTTGCGTCCCTTTTTGGCATAGACAGCTATTTCTATGTGGTAAGTAGCGATAAGTCTGGCTAGCCATTGTGAGAATGACGGGGGCTCTGGATTGAGCCAGGCGGAGGCCACACAAATCCTCCAGACTGCCATTGCAATGAAGGTTAAGCCGTCTCTTTTCAGCAGCAAGGTTTCAGTCTGTGTGCCCAGCATGATAATAGTGGGGTTTAGTACTATAGGCTGAGTTGTAACTTCCCTTAAAAACTCCTGTATGCGGTTTAGTGTGGTGAAGAGCTTTACGCATGTAGCAAAAGTATGAATGGAATTAGCCCCATATTCTGAGCATCTAGGGCAGAGAGCGCCTTGACCAGTCCCCCACTTTGCAATCTTGCTAGGAGTAAGGTACAGAAAAAAATGGTTTTAAAATGTTGCACCTGTAATTTGGCTGAAATTAAGATGTTCTGTGACATAGCGAGTGAATTAAAAGAAATGCTGCTCGGAGAAGCAAGTTTGTTATGCCAATTTGTCAGCTATGTTTGGTAGATCGTCAGGGGTCTGTCTGTTTATGATGTTGTATAGCAGGCCGATTCGAGGAGTCGATGAATTACGTTGTGTTAAGCAAGTCAGCTTCCATGAATCTTAAGGTCCCCCCTACCTTCCTAGACAGAAAATCAAAGACGGAAAGATATTTAAAGGCATCTTCCTTCTTGAGGTTAAATTTGGCTGATAAATAAGAAAAGGGTATGACTTCCTCACTGGTGATGAAATCTCCCAGTTTCAGGATGCCGGCCTTGTGCCAGTCAGAAAAGTAGGCCCTGCCAAAAATGGGGGGGAGGTTGTCATTATTTAATGTGGGAGTATAGTGATTGAATCTGACCAGCCCAAAAATTCTTCGTATACTGCAAAAAACTTCAAAAGAGTTCAGGAGTGTCTTAAATTTCACCCGTTTGTAGTATCCGAAGGTGGTTTCTCGGAGTAAGCAGCCCCAGCAGTGTTCACCGATCAGGAGCTGGAAGGGTTAGGGGAGCCCTGGTGTACGAGGGAGTGGTACCTCTCTTAACAGTTCTGAGCTGTACTGTAGTACCGAAGCCCAGTAGTAAAGTGTGATATTAGAGAAAGACCAACCACATCGCGCTTTTGGTAGACATAATTGCCTTAAAGCCCTTCTGGGTTGGGAATATGACCAGATAAACTGTGTACATATTTGCTGGAATTTCTGCAGATTTGTTTTACTAAATTCCAGAGGTATTGTTCGGAAGAAATATAAGAGTTTGGGAAAGTATGTCATCTTTATGACATTACATCTGCCAACAAGGGTTAGGTGTAAGTTGTTGATTTGTTTCAGTGCCTTCCTAGTATGTATGGCCAGTGGCACTACGTTATCTGCAACAATCTCATCCAAGTTTGATGAAATGGAGACTGCTAGATATTTGGTTTTAGAGACCAACCTGTAATCGGCCCAAGGGATTTGGCTGTTTATTATTATTTGGGTTATGTTTTGGTTCAGGGCGTAGCCAGAAAGTCTCCTAAATTTTTGTGCCTCATTTTCTAGGGCCACTGTGGCCTTTGAGGGATCGGGTGAGGTGATAGCCAGATCGTCAGCATAGGCCATGATTTTGGTAGTACTGCCTTGATAGTTGACTGCGGGGATCTCGTTATTTCTCTCTATTTGTTTAATAAAGGGGTCCAGATAGAGGGCAAACAGCAAAGGAGAGCAAGGGCAGCCCTGCCTAGTGTCCCGGGAGATCTCAAATTGCCCGGTTATTTGCCTATTAATGGAGACACAGGCCGCTGGTTTCAAGTAGAGAGCTTGTACCGCCTGTATGATTTTTGCCCCGAAGCCCATTCTACTCATGACTGCCCACAAAAATTGCAAGGAGACCCGGTCAAAGGCTTTTTCAGCGTCCAAGAGTGTAAGTGACAATGGGTCTCCAGCAGCCTGTGCAGCGTCAAAAAGAGTAATAGCTCGTCTAACATGCACAGTTGTTCCTTTTTTCGGGATGAACCCGTGCTGCCACTCTGAGACCAAAGATTCAACCACTGAGGAGATTCTGTTTGCCAGTACTTTGGAAAAGATCTTTGAATCACAATTAATGAGTGTGATAGGTCAGTGGGAACTCATCTCTAGTGGGGATTTGTCCTTCTTAGGAAAGATAACTATTCTGGCCATAGACCAGGATGCTGGGGGCAGAGCCCCATTAAAGTTAGAGGTTATTACTTCTGAAAAGATTTTTTTAATTTGTGGAGCGAAGGTCTTATAGAACTCTACTGGGATGCCGTCCAGGCCAGCGGCTTTCCCATCGGGGAGGCTGTTAAGGGATTCCAGTATCTCGTCCCAAGTAGGGGTTAAGTCTAGTAATTAACTATTATCTGAGGAAAGGTATCTGAGGTCGATCTCGCTAAGGTAGCAGGCGGTCTCACTCGCAAGTAAGTCATTATGACCATGACTTTCCTCGATATATAGTTTGGAATAGAAATCCTGCAATCCCTTTCGTATGAGATCAGTATCATTGGCCTCACTTCCCGATGGGAGTTTAATTGTATGTATCTCCCTGCTGGAGACCTGTTGCCTGGTCCTGAAGGCTAGATGATGCCCAATACTGTCCCTGCACTCGTAATTCGGCTCTGGCCAACACTACCTCCTTCTGAACTGTCTCAATGTCTTGCCCTGTTTGAATATAATTTATTTGATATATATATTTAATATATATATATATATATATTTAATATAATATATTTAATATAATTTGAAAATAATTTTTGTTTAGTTTTGGCTATCTTTAGCTTCCCCTGTATATTACTTATCAAACGTTTCTCTTTTTTATTTTTGCGGACTGAAAATCCAAGGGTCTCCGACCTGATCCCTGCTTTTAACATGTCCCAAACAGTCATAAGGGAAGCTCAGCCAATGTTAATATCTAAAGATTCCTGTAGCCATCCTTGCATATGTGTCTGATATGTCAGATCCTGAAGCAGAGCTTTCTCAAAGCTCCAGGTGGAAGCCTCTCTACATTTGCCCAGCCCTCTAATGTTAATAATGAGGGGATTGTGATCAGACATAAAGCGTGGGACTATTTCAATGGTGCAGTTGTTGATGATTGAGGATGAGAGGAAGAAACCTGACAAGGGTGTGATGTGGGGCATAGAAGAAGGTATGTACGGGCTGGGAGGGATTCAGCCTAGCCCAGCAATCTCTTAAACCATGTGTCTGTGCAAGATTAGTCACTCCTGAAACACCAGGTGTTTCCTGCCCTTATATTTCCAGTGGCTATCAGTATCACAATTGGAAGGCAAATGTAAATTGAGATCGCCGCAGAGAACAATGGGGGTGGGCCAGTGTGCTAGTTCCCCTGAAACCAGGTTGATGACTCCTGGATCATCCGTGTTGCTTCCGTAGATTGAGTAGACGGTAAATGGAGGGTTATTAGAAAGATGACATTCAGTGATCACCCTTCTGCCAAGGGAGTCAGACTTGACCCGGGGCGATGAAAGAGAGAGTCTTCTATCAGCCAGAATTCCAACCTCCCTGGTTTTAGAGCCCTGAGTAGTAGCCCCTAAGACTTGAAACACCAGGGAGTCTACTAGATGTTTCTGGGGCCCTCAATGTGGGTTTGCTGTATGCAGTTGATGTCCCCCCAAAGATCGAAGCCCCAGCGCCACGCTTTGTCTTTAGAGCGATTGTTAAGCCCACATATGTTGACAGAGACAATTCAATTCAAGCTTAGCTTCAAGCTTAGCCATTTATAAAAATAAGGAAAACAAAAATCAAAAGAGCAATAACATGTCAGACTCCTCATATCTTGTATTATGCTGTAACGAGCACATTTTAGATGTGTATGTGCGAAAAAGAATGGAAGACCAGTGGTTACATTTTCTGTGCCTGTTTTTTCTTTTGAGGGGCCTAGGGAGTTACTTCTGGCAGTAGATGCAAGTTCAGATTGGGGTTGGTAAGGGCTCCCTTATTAGATCTCCGAGGATTCTGTGTTTTTATGGCTCTCATCCCATCCCATAATATAATACTCCCCATAACAGTTGGGGGCCATTTGAGGAATTTGCGGACTGAGTACAGGTCGAATTTGGGCCTGCTAAACAATGCTTGTGCCCTGGATTAGATGGTGAAGGGGGTATTACTCATTGGTGTGGGGGACCATTCTGTATTGAACCTTTTAACTATACCTGCAGAGGTACTAGGACAGTACACATGTCTATTGTCCAAATTACTTACAGGGTGCCTGGCCACTATTCCCATTCCCCTAGTAGGCAACGCATCCATGCCTTTGCATGGGCTTATATCCAAGTGGACTGGGGAAATGCTAGCTACAGGCTCCTCCAGCTTTGTAAGTCTAACTTTGATTTGGGATACTTTCTGTGATAAAGGGTCCAACAGAACTGATACCATTGTCGCTAACCTTTTCCAAAACACCTCCTTGTTGGATCATGAAGAAATCCCTGTTATAGCAGTGGTCGTTGATGTTTTGTTAGCCACCTGGCTACAATCTCTGTGATTGGGATTATTTTAATGTCTAATTGCTTTTGTCAATTGCTGTTTTTGTTTCTGTGGCCCCCATCCCTTCCTGCTCTTTGAAAGTGGTTCATGGCCATTGCCTTAGTTTACTTTGTCCTTCTGAACCCTGGTAGTTACATTTGGCCGACTCAGTCCACTTGCTAGCTCAGGGGAATTAGTGAGTTCAAAATCTAGGTCTGTAGGCTGTGTCTGATTAGTTTGGGAGGTGGTATCTTCAACAGTAGTTTGCAAGAGGGACCCTATAACCCCAAACACGGTGCCAAACTTGCACCAACTCATTTTGATGGTTCCAGAGAGTAGTAGAGATATCAATTGCCAACACAGAACCTTCCTAGGCCTGGATTAGTCATCCCAAAGTCAAGATGTTAATGATATATCCCATCAATCACAAAAAAGGGGAGAGGGTCTAAGAGTAAGTTCCACCACCCCACAAAACCCCAAATATATCGTACACACACCAAAGAGGGTTTGGGGAACAACAGACACTGTGACGCAAAGACAAGATTAAAAGTCAAAATTAATTGAACAAACTGCTGTTACTCACACACATTGTGCGTGACTTGCTTCATCATCGGGTCTGCTTACAATACGCCCCGCGTAGCCATGCAGGGGGCGGAGCATAGGGGAGGGGGAAACACAAAAAACACACTACTCAAAATCAACAAATACAAACAACATATAAGTGACATACAGTGATCACAATGATTAGTGTTGTCTGTTCGGACTGGATAAGTGATAGACTTAAAGTGCAGTTGTAAAGTGCTCGTTAAAACTGGCTCATGGGTACCCATAAGTACTTTATTCCAGGGTCCCAAGGTCAGGACTAAAATTTGAAGTGAAGGATGTACACGTGTTTAGGCAGGAAGTCAAGATCCACAAACACTACTCCTTATACTGCGGTGGTCAACATGTTTCAACCGTTAATCCGTGCCCTTGATTAAGTGGGTCACACCGGTCTTCGTCAGGACAGTCTAAATGTCCCAGCCCTTGTATGCCTCTTACCTAAATGCAGTGATGGGTAGAGGAAACTGTAGGAAGGTGGATATCTGACTATGGTACCCCCAAACTTTTTGCCTGGTGTTTAGCTGGTTTTTGACTTAGTTGGCCTGGGATCCTGCTATCCAGGGCCCCAGGCTGATTGCTCTCTCCGTAAAATGGACTCCATGTATCTTAGGTGCATAAAACAATTGGAATTGGTTCACCTTGTTGGCCCCTGTAACAGTATACCCTAGGTACCCAGGGCATAGGTGCATCCAAGGCCTACCAGGGGCTGCAGCATGTATTGTGCCACCCCTGGCCTGGCCATCATATTTGACACAACTGGCTGATCACTCAGCTGGGGTAAGTTGGTGTAATCACCTCTTACTTAGATATAGTATCCCTATATCTAACCTTAAACTGGACACATATGTTCCTATCAGCCACTCCTATGGAAGGCCTCTTCAATCCTGGAGGCAGAGTGCTTGGAAATATGTGAGATGGTGCTCTAGCATGAGCTGAGCCCATCTGCAGCTGTCGGGAACCACTCCCTAAGCTGTTCCGGGATATTGCCATACCATATACTGTTAAGTGCATTATAATCCTCGCGGTTATATGCTATCTTTGGTTTGGCTTTATCAAAACATGTCGAGAAAGGTGTCATACGAATTGTAATACTATCCCCTCGACAGTTCTGTTGACGGCGATAGCATTCCACCCTTCTAGAGGGACACGACATGTGTGTAGCCTTAACCCCGGTTAAAGTTAACCAGAGCCTCAGCATCACAAAATGGATGCTGCCACCACAGACACGAGTCTGACCTCCTGCTGCTGGGAGTCCTTCCAGCGAGGGAGGCTTGGACAAAGGGTTTCCTGCCTTGGGAGGTGCGAGCACCACCCCAGACAGGGTTTTGTGTATTGGGTAGGACAGGGCTGAATAGAATCAGACATGCCCGGGGCACACAAGGTGTCCCCGTGCACAAGCCAGCCCAAACCGGTCCTGGGACTTTCCAGACCCAGGCCTGGCAAAGAGCTGGACAAAGGAAAGGGGGTGTAACCGCCCCCCTTCCTGGTTCCTCCCAGAGGAGGGACCTAGTAGGTGATCCACCCCTCAGATTGGGAATAAGAGTGGGAGCAGTGCCATTGCACAGCAGATCATCCTGAATCAACTTTACACGAAGAAGAAGACTGGACTTCGACATTCTGCTCCACAGAATACTGAAGAGAATCTCCCTTGAGGCCTAGGAGTGGCCACCCTGTGAACACAGGCACCAACCAGCAACTCGACGTCTGCTTTGCCGCCGCCTCCCGCCGGAGCCCGAATCCAGAGCCTGACAAGACCCAGACTCCCAGACCTCTCACAGCCCGATCCACAGTGCCTGCAAAGAAGGGACCCGTGGAGGCACAGAGTGACGTGGGACCGGACCTCTTGGAAGCATTGTCAGTGAAATTGCTCTCCCACCCTCGCAGCTCCACCATTAAGTGAGGTGCCCCTGCCCCTGCACTCTTCAGTGTTGGTGATCGAGGCCCTCCTCCACCCGCAGGTTTCCCTGCGCCTCATCCCTGGTGATCCAGTGGACCTCTGTCTCCTTTCTTTCTTTCTGCTCCTTCACTCGTTTTTCTCCCCTTTCTATCTTTCACCTTTCTGCACCTCTGCTCTTTTGCGCCTTATTTCTGCCCATTCTCCCTTTCTCTCCCTCTGCTCCTTCACTCGTTTTCACTCGTTTATTTCCCCTTTCTATCTTTCACCTTTCTGCACCTCTGCTCTTTTGTGCCTTATTTCTGCCCATTTTCCCTTTCTCTCCCTCTGCTCCTTCACTCGTTTCACTCGTTTTTTTACCCTTTCTATCTTTCACCTTTCTGCTCTTTTCTGCATCTCTGCTCTTTTGTGCCTTATTTCTGCTTATTTTCCCTTTTTTCTTTATCCCTTCTTTCCTCCCTTTACCTTTCCCCGCCGCTGCTGCCCCCGCGGCCCCTCCCCCCCCAGCACGACCGGCCCAATCCAGCTCCCCTCCCCGCCTCCCAGCTGTCCAGCCCTCCCCAACCCCTACTTAATGGCGGCAACTGCGGGGACAGGCGAGCAAGACCACTGACTCATTGTCAGTGAAATTGCTCTCCCACCCTCGCAGCTCCACCATTAAGTGAGGTGCCCCTGCCCCTGCACTCTTCAGTGTTGGTGATCGAGGCCCTCCTCCACCCGCAGGTTTCCCTGCGCCTCATCCCTGGTGGTCCAGTGGACCTCTGTCTCCTTTCTTTCTTTCTGCTCCTTCACTCGTTTTTCTCCCCTTTCTATCTTTCACCTTTCTGCACCTCTGCTCTTTTGCGCCTTATTTCTGCCCATTCTCCCTTTCTCTCCCTCTGCTCCTTCACTCGTTTTCACTCGTTTTTTTCCCCTTTCTATCTTTCACCTTTCTGCACCTCTGCTCTTTTGTGCCTTATTTCTGCCCATTTTCCCTTTCTCTCCCTCTGCTCCTTCACTCGTTTTCACTCGTTTTTTTACCCTTTCTATCTTTCACCTTTCTGCTCTTTTCTGCATCTCTGCTCTTTTGTGCCTTATTTCTGCTTATTTTCCCTTTTTTCTATATCCCTTCTTTCCTCCCTTTACCTTTCCCCGCCGCTGCTGCCCCCGCGGCCCCTCCCCCCCAGCACGACCGGCCCAATCCAGCTCCCCTCCCCGCCTCCCAGCTGTCCAGCCCTCCCCGACCCCTACTTAATGGCGGCAACTGCGTGGACAGGCGAGCAAGACCACTGACTCATTGTCAGTGAAATTGCTCTCCCACCCTCGCAGCTCCACCATTAAGTGAGGTGCCCCTGCCCCTGCACTCTTCAGTGTTGGTGATCGAGGCCCTCCTCCACCCACAGGTTTCCCTGCGCCTCATCCCTGGTGGTCCAGTGGACCTCTGTCTCCTTTCTTTCTTTCTGCTCCTTCACTCGTTTTTCTCCCCTTTTTATCTTTCACCTTTCTGCACCTCTGCTCTTTTGCGCCTTATTTCTGCCCATTCTCCCTTCAGTGTTGGTGATCGAGGCCCTCCTCCACCCGCAGGTTTCCCTGCGCCTCATCCCTGGTGGTCCAGTGGACCTCTGTCTCCTTTCTTTCTTTCTGCTCCTTCACTCGTTTTTCTCCCCTTTCTATCTTTCACCTTTCTGCTCTTTTCTGCATCTCTGCTCTTTTGTGCCAAATCCATAGAAGCCCACAACAACTTGAGAACCGCCACCAATGCCCACCATCAACTCATCAGAGAAACAAGGAAAAAAGTGATTGAAGACAGAATCTCCACCCACGCACACAACAGCAAGGAACTCTTCAGCATCATCAAGGAGTTCGCCCAACCCACCAGCGAGTCTACCGACATCCCTCCCTCACAAGACCTCTGCGACAAACTCAGCATATTTTTCCACCACAAAATCAAGAGCATCTACGACAACTTCGACGAAGACAATCAACACACTGAACGCTCACCAACCACCCCCGACACCCGGAAACCAGCGATTGATGACTGGACAGCCCTCACCACCGAAGACACATTGAAGACAATGAAGTCAATCCACTCAATCCCCAAGGACCCCTGCCCCCACCACATCTACACCATCGCACCCATGCTCCGCCAAACCATCAACCGTTCCCCGACGACTGGAAACACGCCGAGGTCAACCCCCTCCTAAAGAAACCCTCAGCGGACCCCACCAACCTCAAAAACTACAGACCCATCTCCCTGCTCCCGTTCCCAGCGAAAGTCATCAAGAAAGCCATCAACAGCCAACTCGCCACATTCATTGAAGAACACAACATCCTCGACTCTTCCCAATCCGGCTTTAGAAAAAACCACAGTACGGAAACCGCCCTCCTCGCCGCAACAGACGACATCCGCACCTTACTGGACAAAGGAGAAACAGTAGCCCTCATCCTCCTCGACCTATCAGCGGCGTTCGACACAGTCTCCCACCGCACCCTAATACGCAGACTCTACGATGCAGGAATCCAGGCCCTCGACTGGATCTGCTCCTTCCTCTCCGGCAGGACGCAGCGGGTCAGACTCCCCCCTTTCCTCTCGGACCCCACACCGATCACCTGCGGAGTCCCCCAGGGCTCCTCCCTCAGCCCGACGCTCTTCAACGTCTACATGGCTCCACTTGCCCCCATTTTCAAACCTACGGACTCAACATCGTGTCATATGCAGACGATACCCAGCTCATCCTCTCACTATCCAACGAGCCCAGCACCGCCAGACGCAACTTTCGAGAAGGCATGGAAGCTGTCGCCAAATGGATGAAAAACAGCTGCCTTCAACTAAACACCAACAAAACAGAAGTACTCATCATGGGCCCAAACCCCGACGCCTGGAGCGACACCTGGTGGCCCACCGCCCTCGGAAACCCACCAACTCCCACAGACCACGCACACAACCTGGGAATCATCCTGGACTCCGAGCTCAAAATGGACCGCCAGATCAACTCTGTCTCATCTTCCTGCTTCCACACCCTCCGCCTCCTTCGTAAGACCTTCAAATGGATCCCCCTCGAACACCGAAAGACAGTCACTCACGCCCTGGTCACCAGCAGACTCGACTACGGCAACGCACTCTACGCCGGAATAAACAAAAACCTCATCCACAAGCTACAGAACATCCAGAACGCCACCGCAAGACTGGTCCTCAACCTGCCAAAACACTGCCACATCTCCCAGCACGTGCGCACACTCCACTGGCTCCCCGTCGAGGCGAGAATCACCTTTAAGATGCTCACCCACGCACACAAGGCCCTCCACGGCACCGGACCAGCATACCTGAACAGCCGACTCAAATTCCACGCACCCCAAAGGACCCTACGATCAGCCCAGCTTTCCTACGCCGTGGTCCCCCGCACCAGAAAGACCAGATCGGGAGGCCGCTCCTTCTCCTTCCTCGCGGCCAAAGCATGGAACGCCCTTCCGCTCCACCTCAGACAGACAACATCGCTCCCCATCTTCGCAAGAAACTTCAAAACCTGGCTCTTCGACAGACCCCCTCCTTGATGGAATGGAACCTGCACCCCCCCCAAACCCCCCCAACCCTAGCGCCTTGAGAACCTCACGGGTGAGTAGTCGCGCTTTAACAAACTCCTGATTGATTGATTGATTGATTGGAAGACACTCGAAAAGCTGACTGCGCAGCAACCGAGGCATCCTCGACGTTGTGCTTTGGGGACTGAGAACCCCCACCACCGAGCAGCCCTTGCACCGAAGAAGAGCCATCCAGCATCTCCACGATCTGCGTGGGGCCCTTTTGCATTGTGCCACTTGACGCGCCATCCCGGCCAATAGCCACCTGGTCAGCGGCCATCTTGGCGATGAAACCGACAAACTACACTGCGGGTCTGGTTGCTCCAGACTTGCCCTAGCTCCTGTGAAAAGGAGCACCCGCTCTGACCTTGCTGGTCCGAGTGTTAAGCCTTTTTTGATTCCTGCGTGGCTTGCATTAGCCAAGGCCTGTTTGCTCAAGTTGCCGACACCTCCATCAGCGAGAAGCCTGCGTGCGATAGCTCGTGACTGACTCCTGGACGTCCTCGACCCCCGGTGTCCACATGGCTGCAGAGAGAAGCTACACCTCGAGGCCTGTTTGCACCCGACATCGCCTGGTTCCAATCTGGTTCCACGGTAGTCACTGGCTAGTGACTTTGAACATTGTCCCCTCTGCTTTCAGGTCTTCACAACTTCAGATCCACCCTTGGATCCACCGGAACTCTTCACATCGAGCCGCCTGCAGCATCTTCAGCTCCAAGCACCATCGACCAGCGTGACAAAACCCGACACTAATTCGACCCTGTGCACCCGCTTCCTGTGGGTGAGGTAACTCAGCTCCGCCAGTGTTCCTAGACTGGTACACATCTCAAGGGCCTGTGTCTTAAGTTTCAGCGTTCTAGGTCACTCGGAAGGTTCCGAACTAACTAACTTTGTGCTTTTTACGCACCATAGACTTTAGATTGAAAAGTGCGTGCACTTTAGACACTGCACCCGAGTCCCGCGGGCCTTTCCCGACTTAATCACTGCTAGTCTCGAATAGCTCCAGCGATTCCCAAGGCCCTAGGCCTGTTCCCGTTCTGATTGGTATCTCTTATACCACTTTCTTAGTATATGGTTTAGGTGGCCCCTAGGGCTCATCCATATTGTGCAACTTTTGTGTATTTTAAACTGTCTTGTGATTTAACGCTTGTGCTTCTGTGCTCATAAAGAGTCCAGGGGATACTTTTAGTTAATAAATCAATATATATTTTCAATATATATCTGTGTGGTGTCCTTTCATTTGGTATTCAAGGGGGTTGTGTATGGTAATACAGCTGGCTTCACATGCCTTTCAGAGTTTAGCCTAAGACTGCTTTGTCCACGTTACCACTAGGATAACTGGTCTATAAGGTTGACTTACAACCAATCATCATAAGGGTTGCTTGGCATGGTACAAAGTGATCACTAGAATTAGTGAGCATTATATACCAGGCCAACTTCTCACAGAAACCACCTGGAGGGTACTTCCACAACCGTGGATCGTTACTACTACAATAGAAAGAAATGTATTTGAAAAACTAAATCCATTGTAGTATGCTTGAGTAGAGTATTACTAGGTATTGATAGCCCAAAATAATTTTATACTCAAAATCTCAAATAGGTTAAAAAAGAATTTTGATATCGATAACAGACACGCTCCAGGGGTGACAAAGTACTCCACATGTAAAAGAGGGAACACTCCACCCCTATTCGAAGGTTTCAGAATTCCCAAAATGCATATCCTGTCATACAATGCAAATAAAACAGCCCATATGATGAAGAAAACGGACAACAACGTCTTACCGAGTCTACTGATTCTTAAGGCTCGAAATGGCGTCAGCGGGTGAAGCTCCAAAGAACACAACCTGTGTTCGAGGGTGAGACATATACAAGTAGATGAAGCTGGTTCTCAATGTAAACATACCATTTTTAGCCAAAAAGTCCCCTCCTGCTTCCAGTTATACATACGGGGTGAAGGCATTCGCTCACTGATCGCAGTAAACCTGGGTAATGTATCATCACTATAATTCCGCTACATGTCCATGATGCGGAATACAAAGAGCAATCTATGCGGTCAAAGGTCCCCACCCTGCTTGTGCAGGACCCAAGTCGGAAAAGAAAGGCCATATTGGCGTTTTGAAAAAATCAACCATCGCCTCATAGCCCCACTCACTGTTCTTGTGGATCACTACAGCACAAATCATGCCCGCCATGCACGGACGCCGCGAAGATCACGGCGTGTTGCAGCGCTGCTGTTAATGAACCCTACCTCACGTATGCCCCGGTCTCTCCACTTCCGCGTGATCACATCGGATGCAGTCATCACGTACGAAGTGTAGACGGGATCGGTAGTTTTTCTAATCTGAGTGTATAATTCGCGCATACAAGAGTCAGTGTGTATTGCTGTGTATCCTTAACTGTAATCTCAGTAAGTCACCAGAAGACCAAGCGGAAAAGGCGACTGTTACCATGCACCACTCTACACGTACCGCGGTGGACCCCCCCACGGTGCTGGCAAGTTGTCCAGGATAGGAAAAACGATGACGGCTGCAGCCACAGTCCGCCGCCGAAATACAGAACAATAAAGTTAATTCAATTGAGGTCTGCCATTAATGAGGGAAAGTCCCTAAGTATCAAAAGTAAAATCTGGCCACATCTTTAATAGTCCATGCGCACTCATGGGTACCCCAAGTTCAATGTTCAGGAGAGTATGTCACTACATTGCACAGTCAGAGCCTCATCACAAATAGCACAAATATGCCGCAGAGGCTGCAAAATTGATGCCCTATGAGAGAAGTATTGGCAATGAAGTCCAGTAGATGGTCTTCCTTATGTGATTATTTATCTTCCCAAAGCATGCCACGGTATTTTATCGTTCAGGCCGTGTAGATCACTACTGAGGCGGAAGACCCACTTTTGTTCTCTTACAAAAAGGGCTCTGCTCTCATCCTGGCCACGGCAAGTTCGTTTCTCTATAACCGTCGACCGTAGATCCTCCGCTGTGTGTCCGAATTCTGCACAGTGGGTTGTCAGCTTTGTGTTAGACCTGCCACATCTCACAGTGCTGCGGTGTTCCGTGATGCGGGTACAAATCTTCCTGCATGTCATACCCACATATTGTTTCCCACAGGGGCATGTTATTAAATATATTGCTCCTTGTGAGTTGCAATTAGTTTGTGACCTCTGTTCCCAGGGAGTTGGTAAGCCCAGGTCAATCTGTTTGGAATTGGCTGTAAGGTGACACACACTGCAGGAACCACAGCGGTAGTGGCCAGTCACAGGGGGAAACCAGTGATGCCTGTTCAGAGTGCCATGTACCGTCATTGTTCTTGGTCTCGTATGAACTAGTAAGTCCTTGAGATTTTGGCTACGTTTGAAGGAAAGAAAGGTTTTTCCATTTGTAAGTGACCAGAATTCTGGATTTTCCAGTTTTTTAAAATTGTTCGCTTGATCTGTTGTGATGTGGTATTAAAAGTTGATAAAAAAACCGTTTTGTCCACTGGGGTTCTGTTAGCCTTAGATAGCAGAACCTCTCGGTTAGCATGGAGTGCCCTCTTCTTTGCTCATTTTACTAATTTTTAAGGAAAAACTCTGTTGTGTAGTTTGGTCGATAAAAGAGTAGCTACAGCAGTGAAGTAATTCAATTTGGAACAATTCCGTCAAATTCGAAAGAACTGTCCCACTGGTAGATTTTCACGCAATGACCGTGGGTGAAAGCTGGTAAATGTAGTAGTGCCTTGGTCTTGTGATGCACTCTAGTTTGCAGGATCCCTTCACCTGGCTCAATGACCAAATCCAAAAAGGGTAGACTTTTCTTGGTGATTGTAGAGGTGAAGTAAAGAAGGGGGTTCCTCTGGTTCAACCATTCCTGAAAATGGGTCACAGAATCAGCATCCCCCCTCCAAATTACCAAGACGTCGACTATGTATCTACGCCACAGACGCAAATTAGACCTCCATGGACAGGTTGCGTGGTAGATGGTAGTTTGTTCGAAAGCACCCACGTAAAGTCCAGCCAGACTAGGCGCAAAAACACTGCCCATGGAGGTACCATGGGTTTGGAGGTATAGGATTTTTTCGAATTCGAAAAAAAATTCCTAGTTAAAGCTATCTCTGTCAGGTGCAGGATAAAGGCTCTAGGAGTCTGATAAGGTCAATCCTCCTGAAACAGAATATCTTCCAGAACTCGTAAAGTTTCCATCTGGGGGATATTGGTGTATAGGGCTTCTATGTCTAGCCCAATCAGGTATTCCGATTCTGGATCAAAGGGTATGTCCTTGAGGAGGTTTAAAAAATCCAAGGTATCCCTGAGATAAGCCGGCAGTTTCTGGACCAGGGGCTTCAAATAGAAATAACAAAACTGTGACAATGGTTCCAACAACGACCCCATCCCGGAGACAATAAGTTGCCTGGGAGGGGGTCGAGTGGGTTTATGGATCATGGGGAGGATATATAAGTAAGGCGTCTTTGGATGTTTGTTCACCAAGAAAGCCGCCTCCTGTTCAGAGATCCAGTCGTTGGTCCGGGCCTCTTCCACCACTGTCATGATCTCCAGGGTGATTTCTTCAGTAGGGTCCATGTGGAGTTTTTGGTAATTCCTCTCATCAGCTAACAGTCGTCGGCACTCTTCATTGTAGGTGTCTAAATCCAGTAGTACCGTAGCACCACCTTTGTCAGCTGGTTTCAGAATTATCTCGCTGCAGCTTGTTAATTCCTTCAAGGCCTCTCTTTCCTGGTTGGAAAGATTAGAAAAAGGGCGTGTTGGAGATCCCTGCAATTTTTCTAGATCACACAACACAGCCTGCTCAAACGTAGCCACTTCCGAGGGTAAAACAGCCAGTTGGGGGGTGAAGGAGGATTTTGGTGGAAAGGGGGTATCTCCCCTTGGAGAGTCATCTGACTCTCTATCCTCAAAGAAGCCCCGTAGGCACAGGTTACGAAAGAGCACAGACAAATCCTGTTGAGTTTTGAAAAGGTCCAAATGGTTCATTGGAACGAAACCCAGTCCTTTATTCAAGAGCTGTTCCTGAATAGGGGTCAAGACATGGGAGAATAAGTTCACCACCAGGGATTCTACCGGCTGGTTCTGGGCACATTGCCCGATGCCATGCTCCTGTTTATTCTCTGAGTGATTTCCGGATCTTGATCCCCCCAGGTCACCCAATGTTGTCCTTTCTGTTAGCCCTTGCCCTTGCCTCTGCCCCCTCCTAAAAAATGCCCCTGAAAGTTCTGAAATTGGGTCGGTGCAAATTGGGGGACTTGAAAGTGTGGGTCCTCAAATCCAGGATTGTGAAAGTGAGGGGGGGGTTGTTGTTGATAGCCCATCAAAGGCCAGTTATAACCCTGGTTTTGATATTGGTGGGTTGGCTGATGAAACCTCAGTGGTCAGAATCCCCGCCAGTTGCCCCAGCCTCGTCCCCTCCTCTTTTGCTGGTACTCCTCTTCACTCCCCTCGCTGGAGCTGCTTGTGGTATAATGTCTTTGTCTCCCTTGTTGGTTACTTTTGAGATTTTCCCATATTTTCGGTTGGCCATATTCCTCCGTGGTGTATGGATACACTTTTTCCCTAGAGAAGTTCTTGAGATCCTTTTGGAGTTTGTTTATTTTGGAGTGCATGAAGTAATCTCTATACTCAATGAGGTCTGCGTTGACCTTATCTAATTTAGCGTCAAAGCTAGTCAATAGAACATCTGTTCTCAGACATGACTCTGATGTTTGAATTTGGATTAATAGAGCATCTGATAGCCTTTTTGATGTGCTAATGATAATGACTTGCCAGTCTTGTGTGCTTTTCCAGGCCACCAAAGCCCAATCTCTCCTGAAGGCCTCATCCTCTAGAAAAATCAAAGGTTCATTGGTCACTAATAATCCTCTGGGTGCAGCGTTTACCCTCAAATACTCTGTTAGAATTGCCCCACACGGGGCGTATTGTATGCAGACCCGATGATGAAGCATGTCACGCACATTGTGTGTGAGTGGGGGCAGTTTTTTCAATTAATTTTGACTTTTTAGTCTTGTCTTTGCGTCACAGTGTCTGTTGTTCCCCACCCCCTCTTTGTTGAGTGTAATGATATGTCCCAGCCAGGCCTCCTTTGGGCTTGGACATGCGTAGATGAGCCCGCCCTTGGCCTGGGCTTTGGTGGGCAGGGCCCAGGCATGCGCAGCACTTCCCACAATGCAGGAGCCCTTGCCGGTAAAAGAGTGCCTCCTGGCGCACACCGGAGGCGTGCGCACCACTTGGTAATGCCAGGAATTGAAGTCTCCTCACCCAGGAAAGTGCTGATATAGGCAGGAAGCAGGAATCAACAAGAACAGGCTCCCTATAGTTCTATTCAAGATTCGACTGCTCCTGATCCATCAGTCATGCAATAACTTTGGTTGTGCACCATCACATGTGGGAGGCCAGATCTATGCATCACACCTCAAAGTTCAATGTAAAATAATGGGGCACCCCCGAACAATATTGTGAGAGTCGTGAGATTCTCATGTATAACAGATATTCATAGGCCTTGGGCTGAAAGTGTCCCTTGAGGGGTGGGCTCCAAGGGTCCCCCCTATAAGTTAGGCCAACTGCACCACTTAATGAGGCCTACATTGCCCCAAACACCCCACTGTTTCACTTCCACGAATCTAGATGCACCCTTGCTTCAAACTGGGAGCCGGTGAACTCTTCTACTGAAAGCCTGCTGACACTCAATGAAATCACTTGGCTCAGTCAGGACACCTCACATTCAAATTTACTGTTTGGCTCAACATTATATTCCAGTCGCAGAGCAGGCCAGTGTGTACCATAAAAAGTTACATTAAATCAAGGCAGTGTTCATTCAGTGCTTACTCAGTGAGACTAAAATGTTTTAGGGCAGTGTGAGCTGGTGCACAAGCATTGGGCACAGTAGTGATTCCCTGTGCTCTTAATTAATCTGCATACTGAAGTAAAGGAAGTGATGTCATTGGAAACACCATCACAAAGTGGCCACTACTCCAAGTAGGCAGAAGGAAGAGCAACTATGTGTGTGTTGGGGGGAATGAAATGGATTGAGTAAATAACTCAGCCTAAACGCATATGTAAAGGAAATTAAAACCATATTTAAAATCTTTAAAAAAGTGGCATACCTAATCGCAGTGAAGTATACTTAAAAGTGATTTTTCCCACCATGCCACCTCAGCCGGGAAAGTGCTATATGCAAATCACTCTTGACACTGCTCCAATCAGACCCCCCAGGATTTACTGGCATGGATTTGCAAATTTAGCGGCACACATATGGAAATTTAGCAGCATTTTTGTAGCACTTAATTTTACTCATAAGCATTAATTTTCAGCCTTAAATCAATGGAAACTGATTTAGCAGAGTATTCCACTTTGAATAGGCAACTAACTATCCTTTGGATGTCGAATGAAGGATAGCTGAATAGAGCATAGGAGGTTTTCGAAACAGATAGTGCATGTTCTTAGGACTGGTAAGCGCGCTTTTATAGATCATCATAATACATCCAAGGCCTGATTCATAAATAAAGTACTGAATCTGTAATAGTAGAAGTGTAGATGAATAGCTTTTCTAAATTCTGCCAGGCACATGCTTCCATGTGTATTTCTGGTAAGAAGGATCCTATCCCTGCTGTGCACATTCATCATAGTGAAGAACTCCACACAGAGAAACCCTTCATCTAAATCCCCACTAAATCTAGGGGTGATCTGGACCCTTACACCCTGGAAAAGGGTTCACTCCAGCCCTGA
Organism: Lissotriton vulgaris; assembly: GCF_964263255.1. Classification (NCBI taxonomy): domain Eukaryota; kingdom Metazoa; phylum Chordata; class Amphibia; order Caudata; family Salamandridae; genus Lissotriton; species Lissotriton vulgaris. Next base: position 82,082 of record NW_028247347.1, on the reverse strand, counting down.
GCTGGAGTAAAAATCAACACTTTCCAGGGTGAAAAGTGGAGGAAGAGGAGTTTGAGAATGCCAATAAAAAGACATTTTTCTGCTACTGGAAGGGTGAGTGTATTCATGGAGCGATGAAGAGGAGAAAGATGGAAGTGGATAGAGAGAGCGACAGAGACATCTGATATGAATTGTTAAATGTGAAATTGTGTGTACAGTAACATTACAAACCATAGTAATGAGAGTCTAATTGTCTGTACCTCAAATGCTGATTCCACAGGAGCAGAAGAATGTTCACCAATTCCCCCAACAGCTTACCGACTAGGAAGAAATTCCTGTCAGCACTCTAACAGGGGAAAGGGGAATATGGGCAGAGAGAGAAGAGAGAGGCTGTCCAGGGGTCTGTCTATCTTCAGTCTCGGGGGATATTGGGTCTTCCTTCGAATGGTGTAGAAGAGACCTGCAGCGGAGACACAATACAACACACTATACCTGCTTCTTAACTAGTCAATATTCACTAGCATTCATTACACCTTAGTTTTAATACCTTAAACCCTCTAGACTTTTGCTTCTCTCCCATATGAGATGATAATCTTTTGAACAATGAAGTATTCTCTCTCTAAGAATATATGAGTTGTACAGTTCTTATCAGCTGCAGAAAATATCTTAAGCGACGAGACCTTAATTGAAACTTCTGAAATGTCCTTTTCCAAGCAGAGGTCGCGTTGCAGCCGGTAATTGTAAGAGGTTGAGAATAACCGGTAAGTCTTCTTTTTTATTACGAGGAGCAAGGCTTTCAAGGAGGACTCCTGAAAGGGGTAAGAACTACTTCACAACGGAACTACAAAAGAGGAGTCAAAAATAGGAACTCGTGGAGGAGAAAAAACTCCTCGATGTGTACATCAAATATTCTCCCCCAGGGCCGATACAAAAACTAGGAATAGTCTAAGGTCACAAGGAATATCTGACAGGAAAAGTTCAGGCGCCAAGACGAGACACTGTTCTCCGCTGAAGATGACAGTTGAAGTGCGCAGAGCAGTGCTCAAGCATAGCTGATAAGATCAACAATCGGCAGAAGGGGAGGAAGCGTAGAGCGCTAACCTCCCTCGCTGATTAGACGGCCATATTGGAATTCCGCGACAAACTGGAGCTGTTGAGGTTCGGTAAGAATCGGAACGACGTTTTGGGCTTGGTCGGATATGGATGAGTTTGGTATCTACAAACCGTAAATGACGAGATTAGTAGGTGTATGTGTTTTCGCTACACTACTTGGAAGGGTTCGTCTTATTTACGGGTTTTTCATCTGAACCTTCGGGTTCCATTTTAGATATGGCATCCATTTTGTTTCTTGCCCTCACGTAGCCGGCGAACGGACAATGTCCGCTTGATGACCCTGGGATTCCCAAGCTCTTGCGGAAGATGCATATTCCTTTCAGCGTGCCTTTATGACTAGGGGAATGACACGGCAGAAGCAGATGGCTCCGCTCGAGGCTCATCTTGCCGTGCCGGTCTATTGTTTCAGCCTTGCATGCGTTAGGCTTGAATCCTTTGATCCTGTGATCACGCTTCCGATATTGCCCCCACACTCTTTTCAAATTGTTCTGTCTTTGTTTCCCTGCACCTGTTTCTGTCCCTTCTCTTAGGTCGTTTATGATTAGAATGGAATGTGCCTAATGGTGGGATAGTGTGGTTTTACAGTTGGGAACCGACATGTTACTGTAATTATGTTCCGGGCTTCTGAAAACATGAATGCGATCCTTTTGAAGTTTACTGTGGGAACGGAGTTGTAACCTTTTGTTCTTTATGTTGTGCAATGGCTAAAATGTGTATAAAAGGAGCGATCCACTTTTGCAATTTGAAGCAGACTCTCTGAACCTACACTATGTTGTACTTCTAGCAATTTCTGTGTCCCTGCAGTAAATAAACGCTGATCTTTGACGCCGAAGGAAGTGTCCCGTGTCTCTGTAATTTGTACGCCGGAACAGGTATCTCCACGAAGGTTTCAGGTGTTGTCCCCTGGCACTGCTGGGCCTTAACCCCTTAAGTGCTGCCTCGGTGCATTGGCCGACGGCAGCACTACCTCCCCAGTGCTGCGCACGACCATTGGACGTCCATTCAGCACTAGTTCCAATGGACAGCGCAGCACTGGGGAGGAATGTTTAATAGCATCTATGAGGTTAAATTAGCCCAGTCCTTCAGTTGGCGCCTAACGTAGGGCGACATCATGTGGTACCGGTCCAAAGCCTGACGATCGTGAGGAACTTCGTGTGAAATCTCCGAGGGAAGGTGCACCCCGCTTCATCGATCCTGTTGTCGAAATAAGTGGTCCGAAGATTTTTCCCGCAAAGATTCCCGCTTCGCGACGGCTGCGACGGACTGATTTATTTATAATTTATTTTGAGATTTGTAGAGCGCCTGGTGACCCGAGGGCATCCCCGCGCTATAAAACTGTAAAATCCAGGACAGGCAAAAACCAGGAACTATTTGGGGAAGAGGAGGGTTTTGAGTTTTTTGCGGAAAAGTGCGTGGCTAGGTTCCACACGCAGCAGGCGAGGAAGGGCGTTCCATTTAGAGGCGGCCTTAACCGAGAAGCGGCGTCCACCGGTACGCGACTTCTTGAATCTTGGGACTGTGGCCAGATGTTCGTTGTCCGAGCGAAGGTTTCTATGGGCTTTATAAGGTGTAATCATGTCTTTGAGGGTGGCAGGTCCAACCCCATTGATGAGTTTGTGCGTGATGCACATGGCCTTAAACTCCACTCGCTGGCGGACCGGAAGCCAGTGCAGAGATTTAAGGGCCGGTGTGGTATGGGCTCTGGGAGGAAGGTTGAGAATGAGTCTCGCCGCGGCGTTTTGTGCGCGCTGGAGTTTGGCCAGGGTGGTTTCAGGAGCGCCGAGGTATGCGGCGTTGCCGTAGTCCAGACGTGCTAGTATGAGCCCTTGAACTAGAAGTTTCCTGGACAGGGGGGGCAGGAGGGGGAGGATCTTGCGAATTGAGCGGAGAAGGCCAAAGCAGGTCCCCACGGTCTTGACTGCCTGGGTCTTCAAGGAGAGGTCCTGCTCCAACCAGAAGCCTAGTGTTTTAATTTCTGTCTTGGGCGTAGGGATGTCACCGAAGGAATCCGGCCAGACTGAGGGAGGGACGGAGGACCATTTGTTGCCCAGAAGCATGATTTCTGTTTTTGTCCCGTTCAGCTTCAGCGAGGATTCGCACATCCAGGTATGTATGTCTTGCAGGCAGTTAAGTAAGATTTCAGGGTTATTGTCCAGCTGGGAAAGAGAGACGACGAGTTGTGTGTCGTCGGCATAATTGACTATTTTTATCCCATAGGGGGTGACCACATCCTCCAACGGGGCCATGTAGACATTAAACAGGGTGGGACTAAGCGAGGACCCCTGGGGCACACCACATGTGAGCGGAAGGGGGTCTGAGCGGGAGTTGCCGTCCCACACCTGAAATGAGCGACCCGAGAGGAAGGATTTGATCCAAGCATGTGCGGTTCCCACAATTCCTGCCTTGGCCAGGCGATGGAGGAGGACACGGTGGTCCACCGTGTCGAATGCGGCACTGAGGTCCAGGAGGATCACTGCCACTGATGCCCTGACTGTCGACCTGTTTTGGCGCCTGGCGTTGTCCTTTGTATGGCGAGACGATAGACGGGCCTTCCTGGTGACGCCATTGTTCTTTCAGTTAAGTATTTGTGGGTCGCTCCCAGTTAGCTCTTTGGTTCCTTTTTAGAACATTTGTTTCAAATTTGAAAACTTGGCATTTTCTTGACACTTGCTTCGTACTTTGAAACTTGGTTGTTGTTGTTGAAACTTGGTTGATTGCATGGTTCCATTGCAATTTTTTGGTCCTTAGTTGTTGGGTTTTTGTTTGACGATTGCAATTGCCAAAAACCGAGGGTCTCGTATTTTTGCGAGGATATCGTAATTTGATAACCCTTGAAGTTTGAAACTCGGTTAGTGTGCACGATGCCTGGCCTTAGTATTTTGTTTGGTTTCCTTAGATGTTGCAACACGGATTCCCGGTTGGAGGACTCGTGTCCGATACCTCCAGTTGGAACTCCGATTTATGAGCTCTATAGTCGACATGGAGTGGCCCCCATTATATATAATGAATTTTGGATCCGTTATACGAGAAAAGATGGTGTCCTTAGTTGGCCACCCCATGGTAGCTTTGAAACTGAGATTTTAGATCATCTCGAAGCGAAATTGTTTAAAAAGAAAGCTCGGCCAGCAATGTTTGATTCCTTTAGGTTATGGCGTAAAGAGGCCAGACAGAAAGAAATCAAGTTGACTAAGAAAAGTAAGAAATAGGGTATCATTTCGATAATGCAAGGTGCAGAACAGCATCAGCGAGACAAGGCAGAGAAGGAAAGGGAAGTTTCTATCAGACAGCATAGCATGGCAGTGGATAAATGTTATCCGGTTTTACCGTCGAGTTCTGAAAAGAAGGAAGAAGAATCGAAAGAGGATCCTTTGTTATCTTTTTTATTAAAGTCACCACCCCCTTATGCACAGGGTACTATAGCCCCTGTAGTTCCTCCTGTTCTTCTGCCTGTTGTTCCGGCGGCTGCTGGTCAGCCTGTAGTTGGTCTTGTTCCTCCGAATCCCCTTGTTCCTCAAGTGGGCCCTGCTCCTTTACCACCTCTTCTCCCTACTGCTCCTTTGCCCGTAACTTCTCAGTCTACTGTTACTACTACTCCTGTTATTTTGGCTACTCCCACTGCTACTACGTTTAATCCTAATATTGTTGCTCCTGTTCTTCTTTCCGCTTCTCCTTCTGTTCGTAAACGTATACCTAATTCTGTTGCTAATCTCTATTCTCCACTTTTCGGATTGTTATTTGAATCCGATGCCTCTGAAATTTCTCAGAGACAAAACCAAATGCCTGGTCTAAGGGAGAGTGAGATGTTGGTATCTATGGCGCGTAGGTGGATTAGACACCCTGCTAAGTACACTTCACGCATAGTTTTCGAGACGTTCTCTCAGTTTAATGAGCCCACACAGAGATTTGTGTTCGAAGAGATGTGCAAATCGTTGAGAGAAGAGTGGGATAATGATGAGCTAGATATCGTACCGCCCAATATGACTGAACTTCAGAGTCAGTTTTCGAACGGTATGATTGTAGGTGGTCATGTACGGCGCGCATTAGAGCGATTATTAGCTTTTAGGTCCACAGTGCCTTCACGAGTGTCGTTTGACGACGACTCCAGTGATCTAAAAAATGAAATCTGGTCAGTATCCCATGCGAGAGGTTCCCCCAGTATGGAGGCCAGGTGATGCTGCTGACATTCCTCCATTTTTGCCACACTTCCAGAGAGTTTGGATACACCTCCCATGGAAGCGGTCAGAAGTCTTGCAGGTGAAACAATCTTTGCCTGACCCACGGAAGAATCCGGCAGGTTATTACAAGGAGTTATCCCAATTTGTGGATGCTTCTATTATGAACCTTGCTGATATCGACATGTTGTTTGGTAATGTCGTACCGCAACCGATCTGGGCGAAGATTCGTAACGAGAATCATGCAGTTGAGTTAGGTGGTGATTGGGCTGCAATTGTAGCGGCCGATGCACAGCAAGTTGGTGGGGCCAAGCCTGAACAGTTAATTACGGATCTGCCCCAAAGGATCATTACGCTCATGAAAACACTCATGCCGGCGATGAAGGTGAATTGGGATAAATTGTCTGCCTGCAAACAAAAGAAAGACGAGAGTGTCTCCGATTTCTTTACTCGGTTTGAGGAGGCATTTATTGATCATAGTGGTCAGGATATGAGCACTGAGTGAGGTCAGCGATTGTTTGTCGATAAGTTCGTGTTCAATTTATTGCCTGAGGTATGCAACAAATTCAAAAATTCTGAAAGTGCTTGGGCTGTTTCAACCACAGCTCAAATCTTAGCAACGGCTCAATATTATGAGAATAGGGAAAAAGAGGAGAATGATCGTGCACAAAAGAAAACGAAAGAACTAAAAACTAAGGTCTTGTTGCAGCAAGCGTATCCTCCGCGCTCGAATCAGAATGACTCGCAACAGCAGTATGGGCAGTATCGACCACAGATGCAGTCTTCTAGGATGCACTTGCGTTCTGAATACTCTGCATCCAGACCTATGGTTGGGCATAATCAGTGTGCATATTGTAGGGGTGAGGGCCATTATAAGTTTAATTGTCCTGTTTTACGTGACCGAACGAATGGTGTCTCGGTTCGAGGAGGTCGTGGTGGTTATCATCAAGTCTCTCGAGATAGAGGTCGTGGCACCTCTCAAAATCAAAATGAGCGTTCTGCTCCTCCATCGGACACGAACAATTGTTTTTATCAGCGGAATGCATCGTCTGGTAGATCTGCACAGTATCATGTGGATGACTGTTATGTTGAGCATGAGACTGGTGCAGACCTCGATTATTAGGACAGCCATAACCAAAGAGAGGGAGTAGTATCAGTTCCGGTTGATCAGAGAGGGCCTTACGTTGCAGTTGCCACCTTAGGCGTAGTTGAGCCTTTCCTGTTGGACACTGGTGCAGCAAAAAGTTCCATCATGCATTCGAAACTCCCTGGCGCACCTTTGTCTGGCTTGACAAATGTTTCTGTTGGATTCTCTGGCGCCCCGGTTAGCAATCCAGTTTCTAGCCCTTTGTCCTTACGATCGGGACACGTGAGCTGGAGGCTCCTTTGATTTTAACTACTGGTTGTGGTGAGAATCTTTTGGGTCTGGATTTGTTGAAGCGGTTATATGCGACTCTGTATTGCTCTCCTACGGGAGTGGAGCTTACGTTAGGTCAGAGAGTGATCTCTCCTACGTACTTGTCAACTGATAAGCTCCCACCGGAATTGAGTTCCCTTCCTGAGTCTTTATGGGCAACAGGTCCCAATGATGTGGGCCTATTGGACATACCACCTTATGTAGTCCAATTAAAATTAAATGTGAGATTACTGCGTATTCTCCAGTATCGCATCTCTCTTGATGGCGAGCGAGCGCTATTAGCGATCATTTATGACTTGATCGAAAAGGATGTTATTGAAGAAACTCGGGGAAATGTGTGTAATAGTCCGGTGTTACCTATTCTGAAACGAACTGACCCATCCAAGCCTCCTGTGTACCATTTTGTAATTGATTTGAGAGAAGTGAATAAAATTGTGATTCCACAGTTTCCAGTGGTTCCTGACATTACAGCTCTGCTGACCCTGATCCCAGCCTGTGCCTCCTGGTTTTCGGTGATAGACCTAAAGAATGCTTTCTTTAGTATTCCGATTGCTGAGGAAAGCATAGATCTATTTGGCTTCTCATTAGGTGGTCGCAGTTTTAGGTTTAAACGCGCACCACAGGGCTACTGTGAGAGTCCATCGATCTACAGTCAGGCCCTTAAGAGTCAACTTGATGCATTTGTGTTACCTGCTGGTGCGGCCTTGATTCAGTATGTCGATGATCTGTTAGTGGCTGCCGACAATGAGCAAATTAGTAAAACTGCTACGGTATCGTTGTTAAAGCATTTATGTGACTTACATCACAAGGTTTCACCTTCTAAGCTACAGTATTGTTGTCAAGAAGTAACCTATTTAGGTCACTTATTGTCAAAGGAGGTAAGAAGGTTGACCCCAGAAAGAATTGCAGCGATTGCTCGAATGACTGTGCCAACAACTCAGAGAGACGTACGTGCCTTTCTAGGTATCACGTCATACTGCAGACAACGGATTCCAAACTTCTCATTGTTAGCGAAGCCATTGTTAGCTCTCACGTGCAAGGATGTTCCGACTCCTTTGCCATGGACTGAAGATTGTCAGAAAAGTTTTTCTGAAAAGCGTGACGCGTTGTGTTCGGCTCCTGTGTTAGGTACTCCTGATTACAGTAAGCCGTTTACACTATACGTTCACGAGAGAGAAGGTTGTGCGTTAAGTGTTTTGACGCAACAATTTGGCAGCAAACAGCGTCCATGTGTATATTTTTCTTCGACTTTAGACCCAGTAGCTAGAGCATTGCCGAGTTGTCTAAGGGCAACAGCGGCAGCTGCGGAGTCCATTCGACAGTCCGCGGGTCTAGTCATGGATAATATGCTTACATTGATGGTTCCGCATGCAGTTGACACTCTCTTGAATCGAACGAAGACGCAACACTTGACGAGTGCAAGGTTGTCCGGCTATGAGTTGACACTTTTTGCAAGTCACATACAGATAAAACTTTGTAATGTGTTGAATCCAGAGACATTGTTGCCAGAGACATTGTTGCTGATCGGGGTCCACGCCTGGACCCCGATCAGCACCGAAGACACCATCCGCACGATGAACTCCATCCATTCCGGATCACCGACCGACCCCTGCCCTCACCACGTCTTCAGCAAGGCCGACGCTATCATTGCACCCCACCTGCGAGACATCATCAACACATCCTTCGACACCGCCACCTTCCCTGAGAGCTGGAAACACGCCGAACTCAGCGCTCTACTCAAGAAACCAACAGCGGACCCCACCGACCTCAAGAATTACCGCCCCATCTCGCTCCTCCCGTTTCCAGCCAAAGTCATCGAGAAAACCGTCAACAAGCAGATGGCCGCTTTCCTCGAGACGAACGGATCCCTCGACCCCTCACAGTCCGGCTTCCGAGCCAACCACAGCACCGAGACCGCCCTCATCGCCGCCACCGATGACATCCGAGCCCTGATGGACAACGGAGAAACAGCGGCCCTCATCCTCCTAGACCTCTCCGCGGCATTCGACACGGTCTGCCACCGCACCCTAGTACGGTGCCTCAGCAACGTCGGAATCCAGGACAAGGCGCTGGAATGGATCATCTCCTTCCTCGCCGGAAGAACACAGAGAGTCCGCCTACCACCGTACAAGTCAGAGGCCACCGAAGTCATCTGCGGCGTCCCCCAAGGATCATCTCTGAGCCCCACCCTCTTCAACGTCTACATGAGCCCCCTCGCGGCCATCGTACGCAAACACAACCTCAGCATAATCTCCTACGCCAACGACACCCAGCTGATCCTCTCCCTGACCAACGACCCCGCCGCCGTCAGAGCCAACCTACACGAAGGGATGAAAGAGGTAGCCGAGTGGATGACGACCAGCCGCCTGAAACTGAACTCGGACAAGACGGAGGTCCTCATCCTGGGCTCCTCTCCCTCCGCCTGGGACGACTCCTGGTGGCCTCCCGCCCTGGGCACCGCACCCAAACCGACAGACCATGCACGAAACCTGGGCTTCACCCTGGACTCCTCCCTCTCCATGACCAGGCAAGTCAACAACGTCTCCTCGGCATGCTTCAACATCCTTCGCATGCTACGGAAGATCTTCTGGTGGAACCCCACCGAGACCAGGAAGACCGTCACCCAGGCCCTCGTCACCAGCCGACTGGACTACGGCAACGCCCTCTATGCCGGTACCACCGCCAAGCTCCAGAAGAGACTCCAGCGGATCCAGAACGCCTCAGCCAGACTCATCCTCGACATCCCACGAACCAGCCACATCTCCGGACATCTGAGAGACCTTCACTGGCTCCCCGTCAACAAAAGAATCACCTTCCGCCTCCTCACCCACGCACACAAAGCCCTACACGACCAAGGCCCGAGCTACCTCAACAGCCGAGTCAACTTCTACGCTCCCAAACGCCACCTCCGATCAGCCAACCACGCCCTCGCCGCCGTCCCCCGCATCCGAAGAGCGACTACAGGAGGAAGGTCCTTCTCCTACCTGGCCGCCAAGACCTGGAACTCCCTCCCTCCCGACCTGCGCCTGACCCAAGACCACCTCTCCTTCAGGAAGAAGCTGAAGACCTGGCTGTTCGAGCAGTAGCGGCTCCCCCCCCCCCCAGCGCCTTGAGATCCTACGGGTATGTAGCGCGCTCTATAAGTGTCACTGATTGATTGATTGATTGATTCATAGGGAATCAGGTGATGTAGCACCACATGACTGTTACTTAAGAACTGAAGAAGAGACGAAGGGTCGTATTGACCTGAAAAATACTCCATTGGTAGATCCTGATGGTACTTTGTATGTAGATGGTTCATGCTTCAAGTTGTCGAATGGTGATGTGATGACTGCGTATGCTGTAGTGACGTTGAGTACGGTTGTGGAAACTGCGAGATTGAGTCAGAATTCGGCACAAGCGGCAGAGTTGATTGCTTTAACAAGAGCGTGTGTTTTGTCTAAAGGAAAGCGAGTGAATGTGTTTACTGACAGTCAGTATGCGTTTGGCGTAGCGCATAGCTTTGGTCGATTGTGGAGAGAGAGAGGATTCATGACGTCTCATGGCACGAAGATTCAGCACAGACAGCTCGTGAATGATCTTTTAGATGCACTTACATTGCCTAAGCAAGTGGCGATCATTAAATGCAGCGCACATCGAAAGGTTACAGATGATGTTGGTCGTGGTAACGCGTTTGCAGATGAGATTGCTAAGGAAACGGCCAAGAATCTGACAAACCGAATGTATGTTACGAGTTCAGTGAGATGGCCGACGGAGACTGTGTGAGGACACAGTTGAGAGTGTGAAAGCGATTCAGAATGAGGCTACCGAAACTGAAAAGGCTAAGTGGAAAGAAAGCACGGGGAAGTTAGACATGAATGGATGTTGGGTTGATTTGTCAGAATATCAGAGATGGATGTTACCGGATGCGTATGTGCTTGCCGTTGTCACTATGGCCCACGGCATGTCACATATTAGCGCAAAAGGAATATGTAAGTTGTTGTCTCCTGTATGGAAGAATGATGGGATTGCTAAGTGTGCTGAGAGAGTGGTCAAGAACTGTATGGTATGTTTGATGCATAATCCTGGCAAGGGCACTCCCACTCCACCTGGTCACTTTGCTCCTCCTACATGCCCCTTTGAAGTTATCCAGTTGGACTTCATCCATATGGAGAGATGAAATAATCTAAAATATGTATTGGTCGTGGTTTGTGCGTTCTCCAGATGAATTGAGGCCTACCCTCTTAAGGATAATACTGCCCTGTCCACAGCAACAGTTCTACTCAAGGAATATTTCCCAAGATATGGAATGCCACGGATCGTGTGGTCGGATAATGGTAGTGAGTTTGTGGGACAGGTGATAAAGAGTGTGTGTGCGGGTTTGGGTATTCGCCAAAAATTTCATAGTGCTAACCTTCCACAATCGGCGGGTTTGGTGGAAGGGTACAATGGTACTCTGAAACTGAAACTTGCCAAAATCCAAGCAACGAGTGGGTTATCATGGCCTGATGCATTGCCTTTAGCTCTCCTGTAGACCAGGGCGACTGTGCACTCTCGAGTAGGGCTTAGCCCATATGAGATTGTGTTCGGCCGTCCTGCGAACATTTGGGGAGTTCCAAGGCCTAAGGAATTTAGCAGAATTGAATATCCAATGTTGATTGACTATCTTTACGATCTGACTGCTAAATTGAGTTTGATTCATCAACAGGTTTCATCTACCGGCACAAACAGAAGGACCAGGACATCGACTCCAACCTGGAGAGTGGGTGGTCGTCCGTAATTTTGGGAGAAAACGAAATCTCGAGCCAAGGTTCGTGGGACCCTACTAAGTCTTGTTGGCAACGAGGACTGCAGTTCGGTTGGACGGCAGGAAGCATTGGGTGCACGCCACCCACACGAAGAAAGTACCGCTTCCATTGCCAGCAAACAATTGGATAAGGAAAGGGTTTGCCCCGACTGAAACCGATGTCATCCCAAAGTATGTGCCATTTAGTGATGCTCAACCTGTAGAGATTGATCCAGCTCAGCCAGATACGTCTGTTGAATCATCTGGAACTGTACCTTTCTCTTCAGCATTGGAGAATTCAAGTTCTGAACAGTCACCTGAACAATCGAACTCTGTCTCGCCACCTGAACTATTGTTTGAAGAACAAACTCGACCAGGAAAATATCGATATTTCCTTCGATCGCGTGACTAAGGACAAATAAAAAATCCCTTGTTTGTTTTTGAATCTACATTACCCCCCTTTCTGTTGCTATAAACATTGTGGATATTTCCATTTTTCCTGATTTTGAGTTCTTTCATTTTGTTTTATATATTATGTGTGTTCCTTTTCTGTGCAGCTAGGAGACTTATATGAAATTGAACGCTTAATTGATTAAACCTACCATCTGGGTTGGCCGTAGGGCCTTACGGGTACCTACTTCTGTTTGGCAGGTTTCTGACACTAGGTCGGTTACTTTTGTCGGTTTCTGGGAACTCCTGGGAATTGACAATTGCCACTCAGAATCAGGTGCGTCAAGAACGTTACGGACGGTCTTTAGAGGATGGAGTTCTCTAAGCTGTCAGAAAGAGAGATGATGTCGGCGCAAAGATCTAAGCTGCGTAAGATTTTTCAAACAAAGTGTTTTCTATTTCAGATTTTCATGTTGTTCCTAACTGTCTCTATGTTTTGGTGGGTGGAGTGTATTTTGGGATTCAGTTCCTGTTCCCTTCCACTTCATCTACTTCCCCCTTTCACGATTTGAATTCTGTTCTCGTTCCCACTATCTCTCCACATTCTTTTCATCCTCTGCCCCAACATGAACAGGTCAGACGTGCGGAATTTATGAACAATTCCTTTGTCCAACTTTTGCACCAGCATCAGTTGGTGATGAACACTACCAACTGTTGGGTGTGTGGGTTAATGCCACATACCATGGATAAGGGTATTCCGTATTTGGTTCTTCCCTCAGCTCCCAGAGGTCAGCTCGGGCATTCCAAACCATGTTCCGTAGTGCACTAGATTCCTACCCCCGTCGAGAGCCACGTTCTACAGATCTTGGTTCTGGTCCGTACCATAAGTCTTTGACGATAGCTATTGATGATCTGGATAGAGATATTTTTGATGCATCGCTTATTCCAGAGGAAGAGGTGTGAGCATACAAGGATTTGAGTGAGGCCGAGTACAGTATTTTAGTAGGTGATAGACAGCTTAAGAGCTCGTCTCCAATCTGGATTGTACCCCACCTTGGTCATTTTTGTCTGCAAGGTCTTGGACGAAATCCGAGAGCTCAGCTTGGGAAGAGTGCTTGTACTGAGACGTACGTTTTACCGATGCTCTCTTCCCCTGTATTTTTGACTGCCAAGGGTACCTATTTTGTGTGCTATGATCGTGCTTATACGTGGTTGCCCCGTGACTTCTCAGGCATTGTTATATCGCAAATCTTTTGCCACCGACTTTCACAGTTGCCTCAGATTATCACAAGACAAGAGTTGTGAGAGGCGTTATTAGCAAAGAGGATACTGCCGGTCAAGAAGCAGGAGACTTCTTTAAGGGTTTCCTACCGTTTTGGGGACCTATGGTCAATAGTAAGAACCTGAGACAGCTGACTCGTGTGGTAGAATCGACTGCTAATATAACTGCAAGTGCTCTTGGTAACCTGACAGCCGAGCTTCAAGCAGATAGACTGATGACATTACAGAACCGTATGGTTCTAGATGTTGTACTCGCAGACAGAGGTGGTGTGTGTAAGGTGATCCATTTGAGCTGCTGTATTTTCATACCTGACAATGCTCCAACTGTTAATCAAGCCATCTCGAAGTTGCATAAAATCTCCGAGTCCATACACGTGGACGAAGGTTATTGGACGCTTCTAGGATGGTTTTGGGGTCTGATGTCGACTTGGGGTTGGAAGATTCTGATGATTGTAGGGGTTGTTGTGACATTTCTGTTCACGTGTTGTCTTTGTGTACAGTGTGGTCCAGCCTTATGTAGCCTTTGTGCTACAACGTGTATAAGAAGACCATCTGTTACCAGAGAGGCATTGATGGATAGAATAATGCTCCAGCAACATCTAAACGATCTGATGAATATCGATATTGATTCTGATATCGACTAGTGCTTGCCTACATGAGGGCAAAAGGAGTGTCTGAGGTTCGGTAAGAATCGGAACGACGTTTTGGGCTTGGTCGGATATGGATGAGTTTGGTATCTACGAACCGTAAATGACGAGATTAGTAGGTGTACGTGTTTTCGCTACACTACTTGGATGGGTTAGTCTCATTTATGGGTTTTTCATCTGAACCTTCGGGTTCCATTTTAGATATGGCATCCATTTTGTTTCTTGCCCTCACGTAGCCGGCGAACGGACAATGTCCGCTTGATGACCCTGGGATTCCCAAGCTTTTGCGGAAGATGCATATTCCTTTGAGTGTGCCGTTATGACTAGGGGAATGACACAGCAGAAGCAGATGGCTCCGCTCGAGGCTCATCTTGCTGTGCCGGCCTATTGTTTCAGCCTTGCATGCGTTAGGCTCGAATCCTTTGATCCTGTGATCACGCTTCCGATATTGCCCCCACACTCTTTTCAAATTGTTCTGTCTTTGTTTCCCTGCACCTGTTTCTGTCCCTTCTCTTAGGTCGTTTATGATTAGAATGGAATGTGCCTAATGGTGGGATAGTGTGCTTTTACAGTTGGGAACCGACATGTTACTGTAATTATGTTCCGGGCTTCTGAAAACATGAATGCAATCCTTTTGAAGTTTACTGTGGGAACTGAGTTGTAACCTTTTGTTCGTTATGTTGTGCAATGGCTAAAATGTGCATAAAAGGAGCGATCCACTTTTGCAATTTGAAGCAGACTCTCTGAACCTACACTATGTTGTACTTCTAGCGATTTCTGTGTCCCTGCAGTAAATAAACGCTGATCTTTGACGCCGAAGGAAGTGTCCCATGTCTCTGTAATTTGTACGCCGGAACAGGTATCTCCACGAAGGTTTCAGGTGTTGTCCCCTGGCACCGCTGGGCCTTAAATTAGCCCAGTCCTTCACTGTGAATCGTAGGTAAGGCAATTGTAGCTTCCAGCGTGGATATCTCTCGGCATTGTACCATTTGCTGGACCTTGGACTAGCAGGAGAGACTACGGCTACAGTGTTCCTGACACTAATGCCTTGTTAACCGATACTTTATTCAGATGCTTTCAAGCACGTTGAATGAGGAATGTTTCCTTCTGGGTTCTTCATACTTCAGTTTAGTAAGAGAAGTATAGGACCTAAATATGAGGCTGTTTATAGTTTTCAGCTGTTTTGCTAGTGTTCTGGCAATAACTAAGTACAAAAAATAATAAAGAGAAGCTGCCATCAGCAGAGAACCGCTGCCATGGATATTGTTGAAAAACAAGTGACGTTGTTCTCACCTCACTTCCGGTTAGTGGTTCACAACATGACACCACACAGACGCAGGTTTCGGGTAATATGACCGTGGGCCGAGGGTAAACCCAGCGTCACCCGCTTGCTCTCATCTGGACATTTATGCGACATTCTTGTCCGTCACGCTGTCAAGCATCGATGGGGAATCAGTAAAAAAATAAATATATCAAGCGACAATAGTGTTTGTTTCCTATTCAATCACTGACTATTCTCTTGCTTGATAGGTCACAAAAATGGCAGGTAATGCTCTGTTCAAATACCAATGAAATAACAAAATATCTTCATCCTACTGTGGTACCGTAGTGAGGGGGAGAAAAGTTTAATGGGGAGTTGTTGATTTCCCAGGCACTTTTGTAAAAAGTTCAGCATTTTTACAAAAGTGCCAATTTTGCGGCGAACCCCGAAAATGCGACATCCTGGAGGGTCTGTAAAACAGATGAATTCAAGCATTCCAACCTTCACTTTTTATATACTTTAGTGCGTCACCCTAAGTGAGATGGGTATGCCAAGATGTGCGCCGTGCACGCTGTTCTTGATCACATTACTGTGACTGTGCTACCTCTCTGTTCAGTCTCATGTACTAATTTTATGTCTGGCTTCCTCTTCTAGTTTAGTTTGACCACTACTCAGCCGCCTGCTGTGAGGTTCATCTCTTGGGTGCATCATTTAGTATCAGCGTATGTCTTCATCTTATTTTTCTCTTTGTCTGTGGCCTTAAGTTTTTCCATTCAGGAGACAACCATGGGTGTTTGTTGTAAATGGGTCTCCAAAACATGAGGGTGGATAGATACTCCTCCATCATTGGATGTGAGGAGTTCGATATGCATTTAGGACCTGGCAGAATGCTCTCTCTCTCATTATTATCGCACCGTCTGCACTGTTCTTTTCAGTATACCCAGGAACGTTTACGCCATCCCATTGGCTTGTGGCCGCACCGGTATTATCTTTCTTCAATTAATGTCTAGCTGGGGCTGGGCAAGAAAGTATCCGAGCTCCCCACTGGTCAATGATGGGCTGTTGTCCACCTTTAGGGTCTTTGGGTGTCCCCATACTGCGAAGATGTCACGCAGGGTCTGAATAACTTTTGTGGCTGCAATGAAGAAGGCAACGTCCACCAGGGGGAACCAAAAAGATTCTTAGAATGTACTTGCCTGAGCACATGGGGAACAGAAGGTCTTTGGCTACTTACTCCCATGCTCTTTCAGGTAGTTCTAATTGTGTTGATGTTGTGGAGATGCTCTGTCTTGTGTGACACATTGTAGCTCACTTTCAATCATGTCTTCCGGCTTCGGATACCACAGCCATTTTCTTAATACTCTCTTAGTGGTAGCTATCCTGCAGCATCTTTAATCAGTGATTTCAATCGCTTGCTTCTAAAGATTCATGGGAAGGACGATTCAAGATCAATCCATCAATAAAAATCTCATAAAGCATGACTACTCACCTGAGAGTGTCTCAAGGCACTGGGCGGGGGCTGGATCTGTGGTACAGTCAAAGAGATTGGTCTTGAGGTCCTTCCTTAATTGCGGCAGCGATAGTGATTGCCTGAGGTGCAGAGGCAGGTAGTTTGCAGGTATTTGAAGAGAGGTAGGAGAAGTATCTTCCTCCAGCCATGGTCTTGCAGATCCGTAGAACCGTCACCGAGGTTATTTGGGCAGTGCAGAGATGTCTGGTGGGAGTGTTAAAGGAGAGGCAGTGTGCGAGGTATGCAGGTCCAGCATTTTGGAGAGTGAGAAGCTTGAAGGTGATTCTCTTGTTGACACTAAGCATGGGCGAAAAATCCGTTCCGTTCGCAGATTTTGCGGATTTTCGGTAAATCCGCAATCCGCGAACTCCCGCTAATTTACTGAAAATCCGCAAATCCACGAGCGGCGGATTTTATTACTTGCTCGCACTATTCGCGCGAGTTCGCGGCTTCCCAGTTCAATTTCGCGCTTATTCACGCCCCGCGAATAAGAGCTAAATTTCAGAAAAACGATTTTTGGTAAAACTGAAACTACTTACCAGGTTCAAAAGTTCAAGCTCATCATTAGTAGCCATTTCCTGTAGTGCTTCCTGAGGGGCCCCTCCAGAGTTCAGTTGCCTGCTTGCAACTATTGTGTGACCCTGCTCTGACCCTCAGAATAGTTACACGTATGCCACAAAGGTCCTGAATTACAGCTAAGGGACACAAGCAGGAGCCAGGCTGGAAGTTCAAATTCAGTGACACATTAATCAGCCCCTAATTCATTAATGTCAGTTGGGGCAGGGCAGGTGTTGTAACTAATTTTGCAAAAATTAAAGCACTTAGCAGTTGCAAATGTTCAAGCACATCATTAATCAGGAAGCACTAAGGAAGCAGGTGCCAGCTAAAAAAATATTCTGTGACACATTAATCAGCCCCAAAATAATTCAGGTCACTTGAGGCAGGGAAGATGGGCTTTGCTTTGCCACAATAATGTACACTGGTCAACCAGAGGGTGCTGTGATGAAACAGAGGGTGGCATGGGTGAGCCAGAGGGTGGCATGGGTGAACCAGAGAGTGGCAGTGGTGACAGAGGGTGGCAGTGATGAAGAAGAGGGTCGCAAACAGGCTGGAAACGTAGAAACAACAAGTTCGCAAAATTTGCGACCCGACAGGTAAGTTCGCGTTTGCGAAATTGTACAAAAACTCTTGCGAACTAGCAGAAACCTGTGCGAACACAAAAATAAAAAAAATCTGCAAATCTGCGGGAATTCGCTGATTTTTGCGGATTGCGAATCCGCAAATTTGCGGATCGCGAATCCGCAAAATCCACCCATGCTTAGTTGACACGTTGCCAGTGAAAGTCTCTCAGGTGACTGGTGATGTAGTTGTGGCTTTAGGTGTTCAGGATGAGTCTGCCAAGGTATTCTGGACTTTTCTTTAGAAATTCTGGGTGGCACCAGCGCAGAGTGTGTTGCCGCAGTCGATTACGTTGCTGATAAGTGCATGGTGTATTGTTTTCCTGGACTCAGTGGGGATCCACTTAAAGATCTAAATTAGTAGGCGGAGCATGTGGAAGCAAGAGGATGAGATGGTGTTGTTTTGTCGTTTTTTTGGGAGCATGGAGTCCAGGTGAGAGTGGGGGTATTCTGAGCTCTGCTGTCAACACAGAGTCAGCCCTGGTGGAGGAGTATGAGCTCAGCATGACGAATTCAGTATTGTGTGAACAACGCTTGAGGCAGATGTCCTTCATCCAGGTGGAGACTGCCTTCATCCCGTCATTGAAGTTGCTCTTGGTGGCTGTGGGTTTGTCTGTGAGTGAGAGAGACAGCTGGGTGTCATCGTCAAAGGAGACAATGTTGAGTCCATGGCTTCCGACAATGGCTGCATATAGGGGCCATGTATATGTTGATAGGATGGGGTACAGGGAGGATCCCTGAGGCACTCCGCTTCCGATCTCTTTGGGTTCTGATTTGAATGGTGGAAGTCAGACTCTCTGCATTCAGCCACTGAGGAAAGAGTGGATTCTTCAAGAGCTTTGGCATGGATGGGAGTGTTGTCCAGTCTTCTGCAGAGGGTGTGGTGGGAGATGGTGTTGAAAGTGGCCAAATGGTCTAGTAGGATGAGGGCTAAAATCTTGCCGTCATCTGTAGCGGCTAGGAGAGCAGTCTCAATGCTGTAGTTGCTGCTGAAGCCTGATTAGGTGAGATCCAGGATGTTGTTCATTTTGAAAAAGTCTGAGAGTTTGGCATTGATGAACTTCTTGATGACTTTGGCTGGGAAGAGACAGATGGTCTGTAGTTCTTGGGGTTCGTCGTGTTGTAAATCAGCAGCGATTAGGTTAAGCATTAGCGGAAGACATGCTTCGTTTGACCATTATCGTAACAAATGTGCTGACTCCATTTTGGATTTTCAGCGGCCATTTTGTATGCCATACATTGCCATGTGCTCATCATGTGCTTTGTCCTACCTTCTTGTTCACTGCGCCTGAAGTCTGCCCGGCAACAGGCTATTTTATATAATCCTCGCTTCCAGCATGTCCAGACATGTGCAGTAAGGTCAATGACCATTACTAATTGGTTCCAGATAGGAATGTGTTTACCAGTTACCGAAGGCTGTTAACTCCGCCCATCTATAGAATATGCCTTTTAAAATGTCCTTGAATGGTCATGAAACTGCTCTTGTCTTCTGTACCGCCTTCTTTTGAGCCCCCACATTGTGTTTAAAAGGGGCCATGTGCTTTAGTTCGGTGTGCTACTCGATACAATACTGAAGGGTATTGTGTGGATTGTAGTACCACCTTTAAAGGTTTAATAAACTTTGCTTTTGTATTTTCCAGTTTCATTGCCAACTTCTTCCCAAGGTCTGAGAACTCTGTGCAGAGAAGGTCCAACCCCTTGCACTAAGTAGGCCTAGCTGAGGTTTGCTTACAACAAATTGGCGCCTGACACGTGGGGCTCATCGGCGACTCGGATGCCCGAAGGAGTGGTCGTGACGAAGGATTTGAATCCCGCTGCGGACGTGTACGCATGCCAGAGGAGACCCGAGTCTTGGCATCCAAGGCGCCTTTCCTTTCTTTCCGTTCTGACCATCAAGGTGGTGCCGGTCCTCGACTGAGTTCTCTTCTGTTGGCTTGCCGTGCAGTGGCCATTTGGTCAAATTTAGAACTTGGCAGTCGGAATCTGGGTGCCCTGTGATTGGTAAGAACTGTTGTACGGTACTTGCTGTGGGTTTTGGAAGCCTGGGATTGGCAAGGCAGTTTTAGGATAGGCTTGCTGTGGCAATTTTGGTTTGGAATGACTAGTCATTGATGTGTATGTGTATGTGTAATATATGTGTTGCAACATATATAGGCAGGTAATGAGGAGATTTTTTTCCATAATGCAATTTTGATTTGAACGGCACAATGTATTACAGATACCTTAAGTGCTACTTTGATTATAATACTGCATATTCTGCACTATTTTTGGCATGCCTGTTTTTAGCGCACTTCGTAGGTTGTGCTGCTTTGTGGAAATAACCGGTTAGGTCTTGAGGAATCGCAGCCGGCTCCCCCAGAGGGGACGCCTCAAAGAGAGATGTTTATAAAATATGGTCTTTCTTCTATAATGTACAGCACATTGTGGAGGAAATACATGCGAAAGGATCCTGAGTTATGTTGACCGAATTATGGGTCGTTTGATATGCGAAAAATTGAGTATGTGGAACAGTGTATGTTTAAACAAAAATCTAGACAAGATATGTTTGAGAGTATGCGAATGTGGGTGAAAGAAGTACGTGAGCGTGAGAAACACGAGCAAGCACTGATTGAGAAAGAACAATGGAAGAATATGTATGAAAAAGTGCAAGAATTAAGAAAGAAGGAGGCAAAAGAGTTGGAAGAGAGACAGGAGAAGGAGCGCAGATTACAGATATCTGGCCAATATGCTGTTTGACAACCTCTTTATCCTGTCCTTAATAAACCGCACAATGATTTTTCTTTATTAGATCGTTCTCCTCCTCCGTATGTCGTTCCGTCCGTGATACACGCTCCATGATACCGGTCGATTGTGCGGCTGAACTTAGAAAATTTGCTCGACATTCACTTAAGGATACTGTTGCTGTTTCCGATATTTTAGAGACTTTAAAGGGATGGCAAGACAGAGAGCAGATATATTTTACTGAACATTTCGCAGAAGAAGTTGTTAATATGTTTCGAAAAGTATCTGATGTCCTTGAACCTGATGATGTAGCAATCGATTGTAAGCAATTACATAAGGGTCTTTTTACTCTTTCCCAGGTGACTGATACGATCAGGCGGCTGGTTAAACTTCGAAATGAGGCGCTTCGGCTACGGGAGGAGAAACGGAAAGCTAGAACAGATGAACGACCGGGATTGGTCGATGTGAAACAATCATCTGTTTTTGAAACCGATAAGACCGCGATAGTGCATGCAAAGCTTAAGCGAGAGGCCGCACCTTTATATGTTCCTCCTAAAGGAGCGGGTACAAGTGACGATAAATATTCTGTAGATGCTAAAGGGTATTTTATTTATAATTGGGTATATACTCCCTGGAATAGAGCAGATGTTATGGCACTTAAAGCTGCATTGCCTGATCCGCGTAAAAATCCTGACGCTTTTTATGAGGAAGTTGAGGGAGCCTTGAATTCTTGTACCATGACATTAGCTATTGCAATATTAGCTAAGTTAAAAATGATTATCCCCCTAAAAAGATTGATTGCACTATTCTAACATCTTGTAAGCAAAAGACAGATGTATCAGTTTCAGATTTCTTCACATGTTTTGAGGAAGCTTTTCATGATTTCAGTGGCCAGTCGCTAATGGAGGATACGGGCCGACACTTGTTTGTAGTAAGCATGGGCGAATTTTGCTAATCTCGCGTTCGCGAATTTTGCGGATTTGCGAACTCGCAATCCGCAAAATCCGCGAATTCCCACGAATTTGCGGATTTTTTTTTTTGTGTTTGCCCGTGTTTCTGCCAGTTCGCGAGGGTTTTTACAATTTCGCAATTTGCGAACTTACCTGTCAAGGTCGCAAGTTTTGCGAACTTGTTGTTTCTACGTGTCCAGCCTGTTTGGGACACTCTTCTTCATCACTGCCACTCTCTGTCACCACTGCCACTCTCTGACTACTCATGCCACCCTCTGGCCCACCCATGCCACCCTCTGTTTCATCACCACACCCTCTGGTTGTCCAGTGTACATTATTTTCAGCAAAGCACACCTTCCCTGCCTCAAGTGACCTGAATTAATTTGGGGCTGATTAATGTGTCACAGAATATTTTTTTAGCTGGCACCTGCTTCCTTAGTGCGCCCTGATTAGTGATCTTTTGCACTTGCTAAGTGCTTTCATTGTTGCAAAATTAGTTACAACACCTGCCCTGCCCCAACTGACAATAATGAATTAGGGGCTGATTAATGGATTTTAACTTCCAGCCTGGCTCCTGCTTGTCTCCCTTAGCTGTAATTCAGGACCTTTGTGGCATATGTGTAACTATTCTGAGGTTCAGAGCAGGGTCACATAATAGTTGCAACTGGCAACTGAACTCTGGAGGGGCCCCTCAGGAAGCACTACAGGAAATGGCTACTAATGATGAGCCTGAACTTTTGAACCTGGTAAGTAGTTTCAGTTTTGCTAAGATCGTATTTCTGCAATTTAGCACTTATTCGCGGGGCGCGAAGTTGTACTGGGAAGCCGCGAACTCACGCGAACAGTGCGAGCAGTGCGAGCAAAATCCGCTGCTCGCGGATTTGCGGATTTTGCGGGAGATTCGCGAATCTCGCGGATTGCGAATTTCCCGAAAATCCGCAAAATCCGCGAGCGAAACGGATTTTCCGCCCATGCTTAGTTTGTAGACAAGTATGTTGCGAATCTATTACCAGGAGTGGCTAGCTGTTGGAAAGCTAGCGAAAGCTCTTGGACCACCTCTTATCCCGCATCCGTCCAGACGATCGCTCAATATTACGAGCGTCAGGAACTAGAAGCGAAGGGTAACGAAGATAAAAGTCTAAAGAATTAAAAACAAAGGTTATGTTGTCTCAGGTTTATGGTCCACCTCTTCGAGGTAGCGATAGAGGCGGATGGGGATTTTCTAATTCCTCTTATACTCATTCCTCCTTGGCTGCTGATAAATGTGCTTATTGTAAGAAATTTGGTCATTGGGCAGATGAGTGTCCATTATTGCACTCACAGCGCTATGTTCGTGGCTGAGGATCCATGAGGAACCGCTCGGGGAACTCAGGACCCAGAGGTGCCATGAATGATCGTGCTAGGTTTGATTCTAATGTGCGGGTACAAAATGGGTTCAATACTTTTGATAGGCGCAACCAATACCAGATGTCTGATTATGTGCAGCCTGATTTGCATGATTCTGTTTATGCATAGGATTGCGTAGGATTGGGCAAGGAATCAGTTGAAGTTCCAGTAGATCAGAAGGGTCTTTATGTTACAGCACATGTTTTGGGTTCTACTGATCAGTTTCTGGTTGATACAGGAGCTACTCATAGCGCTTTGTCTAAGCAATTGGTTCCAAGGGCTCCCCTGTCTGGATTAATGATTACATCGATAGGGTTCGATGAAACACCTTACCTTAGCCCATTGTCACAACCACTTGCATTTCATGTTGATAAGTTTGCTACTCCATGCCCGTTTTTACTTTCCCCAAATACACCAGATAATATTGTGGGTCTTGATATGCTCAAGTATTTCAGAGCCACGATAAGATGTTCTCCTGAAGGAGTGCGAGTGATTTTGAATGACAATTATCCAGTAACAGACAGAGTTTGTTTTATTCAAGAGGATGCTGCATTAGCATCCCTACCTGAAACTCTGTGGGCTACTTCAGATACCGATGTGGGTCAGATGGTTATTCCACCAGTGAATATTAGTGTAAAGGAGGGAGCTGTGTTTCTACGCCTGCCTCAATATCGCATTTCACAGGAGGGTGAGGAAGCACTCATTCGAATTGTGCAGGATCTCATTGAAGTTGGAGTTGTTGAGGAAGTTTCATTTAATATTTGTAACAGTCCGATCCTCCAAATTTTTAAGAAAGACACTGATACCAGGATTTACAGATTTATTATTGATATACGAGAGGTAAATAAGATAGTGGTACCACAATACCCAGTGGTTTCTGAAATCACCACACTTCTTACTTTAGTTCCACCTACTTCAACTATGTTCTCTGTTAAAGACTTGAAGAACGCTTTCTTTTCGATCCCTATTCATCCTTATAGCCAATATTTGTTCGGTTTCACTTTGAATAATCGATTGTACAGATTTTGTAGAGTTCCTCAAGGCTATACTGAGAGTCCTAGTATTTACAGCCAAGCATTGAAAAGACAACTTGATTCTTTTGTTCTACCTGAGGGTGTGGCGCTCATACAGTATGTTGATGATATTTTGTTAGCAGCCGATACCCCTGAGCAATGTGAGAAGTGTACTTTGTCTTTGCTTTCTTTCCTTGCCTCACATCACCATAAGGTATCGAAAAAGAAACTGCAGTATTGTAGACCAAAGGTGACCTACTTAGGTCACCTTTTGTCTAAGGAGGGGCGTGCAATCACATCAGATCGTATTCAAGCAATTCTAGACGCACCAGTACCTTCTAAACAGAAAGAGGTTCGAGCATTTTTAGGTCTTACTTCTTTCTGCAGGCAATGGATATTAGGATTTTCACATATCGCTAAACCCTTGTTAGCACTTTAGACAAAAGATACCCCAATACCCCTCCCTTGGACAGATGAATGTGAGAGTGCTTTTCGACAGTTGCGACAAGCCCTTTGTTCAGCAACAGTGTTAGGTACCCCAGATTATACAAAGCTCTTTACATTGTACGTACACGAGAGGGATGGATGTGCATTGTCAGTCTTAGTACAGACGCATGGTGAGAAGCAACGCCCTTGTGCATATTTCTCAGCAGTACTTGATCCTGTCACTCGAGCGTTGCCTGGATGTTTTCGCTCGATTGCGGCAATGGCTGTGCCAATACGCCAGAGTGAAGGGATAGTCTTATCACATAAACTATTGGTGTTGGTACCTCTTGCTGTTGATGCCCTTTTGAGGAAAATAAAGACGCAGAACTTAACTAGCGCTCTGGAGTTCTGGACTTTTTGGTTCCGTCCAGAGGTGTCAGGGAACAACACCCAAAGACCCCGGAGTTCCACCTGCCTTGGTGCACAAATGAACAGAAACACGGGCTTCTCGATGGTGGCGTCAAAGACCAAAAGTTTATTACTGCAGGGACACAGAAGTCACAGATACTACACACGGGCAGTAACCAGGAGCCTGTTCAATTTGTACAAAGCGGGTTGCTCCTTATATACTAAATTTTAAGCTGGGGGCGAATTCTTTACATGTAATACATTCCCAAAACCTTTGTGTCTAAAACAATAAATATTTGGCGTTACACAGGAACCGTCGATAATATCTGAGGCCAAACATTGCGAAGAGAGGGGTTCCCACTAGTTTGTCACAATTCCCTGTCAATATTGCATTCAGGACCCGGACCGCCTCATCGTAAAGTTCGTTACCTCCCCCTAATAAAGATTCAGAAAGAAAGAAACAGAGTCAGGTGTGGAAGATAGAAAAGTGGGATAAGGGATGTTTGTGGGTTGTAAATGGGCAAGGCTACCGGCTTCGGCCGCCTAATCATGATCAGGACAATGGACACGAAGACCAGTTTGACAGGACTGGCCTCGGGCAGAGGAGGTAGCCTTTGTCGAGTCATGCAGCTACAGCGTGATCTGGTTTAAGGTGCACGTGTCATGAAAGAGGTGAATCTCCGGCTAAGGTTACGTGTCCTTAATCGAAATGAAGTGATCAGAGGCTATTGCATATGTGAGGGCAAGAAACACAAGATGGCGGCTTTGATCTAAGATGGATGCCGTGGGTAGATCAGAAATGTGTTTATAAAAGGAGAGCTCTTGCTCGTAGCATAGCGAAAACACCAGTATATACTAAATGGATCATTTGCGGTTCGCTGATACCAATATTATGCATTTCCGACAAACTTGAAAACACGGGTTCAAATCGTCACGGAACCGTCACGGAACCTCAGACCCTCCTTTTGCCCTTACATAGGCAATTACTCAGTCTATGTCAGAATCTAGTTCTATGCTCATCAGGTCAGTGACATGCTGTTGTATCATCATCCTTTCTCGTGTCTTTTCTCCAAACTTAGGTGGCTTTCTGAGACAAGTTGCAGCACAAAGACTACACAGAGCAGGACCACATTGGATAATCAGACAACATGAGAATAGGAACACTAAGATGACACCAATGACCATTAGAACCTTCCATCCCCACGCTGATATCAGAGTCCAAAACCACTCCATGAAGGACCAGTTTCCCTTGTCTACATGTATGGAGTCTGAAATCTTGTGCAACTTAGAGATCGCCTCATAGACTGTTGGAGCATTATTAGGAATAAAGACACAGCAGCTCGATTGGATCATTATGCATACCCCACCTCGATCTGCAAGTATAACGTCTAGAACCATACGGTTCTGCAACGTCATGAGCCTATCCGCCTGAAGCTCAGCTGTCAGATTGCTAAGGGCACCAGCAGTTTCGGTAATAGTAGATTCAACTACCCGTGTTAGCTGACGTATGTTTCTACTATTAGCCATAGGCCCCCAGAACGGAAGGAAGCCTTTGAAGAAGTCTCCAGCTTCCTGACCAGCGGTATCTTCCTTGCTGAAGACACCTCTCGCTACTCTGGTTCTGTGGTAATCAGATGAAGCAGTGTATGTCGGAGGCAACAATCGAGCAATATAACATGATCCTGAAAAGTCGGCAGGCAACCATGTATAAGCTCTGTCTCGACAAATGAAGTAGGTACCCCTAGCAGTAAGAAAGGCAGGGGAAGAGTTAGCCGGAAACACGTAAGTCTCTACGCACTCACTCCTCCCTAGCTGAGCTCTCGGATTTCTCCCATTACCTTGCAAACAGACCTGACCTCGGTGAGGTACGACCCAGATTGGAGTTGAGCTTTTACGCTTGCTTTCTCCTAAACTAAGGCGATACTCTGAAGTATTCCAACTTAAATATACTCGCAATTCGTCTCTAGGGTAAGATGGAGTATTATTGACGTCCTTGACCATGTCAATAATTCCCTGGACTAAGGCTTTGTTGGCAGAGTTATATTTAGTGGAACGCGGTGGACGTGGAGGATAGGTTTCAAGGGCATAAGCAAAGATGGTTTGGAAGGCCTGAAATGATCCATTATAGCTGTAAGGCAAAACCAGATAGGGAATACCTTTATCCATAGTGTGGGGTATCAAGCCACACACCCAGCAGTCTGTAGTGTTAACTACCAGTTGGTGTTGGTGTAAGAGCTGTACAAAAGTCTTGTTGGTGAACTCTGAGCGTCTGGCTTGCTCATGTTCCGGAAACGAGTGAAAAGAGTGTATAGAAGAAACAGTAGAAATAGCAGGATCAAGGGGAGGTACTGTAGAAACTGGTACAAAAATTAAATTTATACTAAAGACGATTCCACCCACCAATGTTGCTAAAACAATCAAAAATGTAATGGCACATTGCATCAAAAAGCATCTGCTATGAAGAATTCTATTAAGTCTGTTTCTGCGAACATAAATCACATTCTCTCGTTGCAGCGCAGGAAGCTCCATCTTCTACAATCCGCTCGCGACCACTGATGATGTGTACGTAGATGAAAATGCCTCTATCAGCCCTGGGAGTTCCCAGAACCAACAGAAAGATCGACCTTGTGTCAGACCCCTGCAAATTCAAACTAGGCACACAGCCACGACCCTACGGCTACCCAGACGGCAAGGCAATTTTAAAAACAATAAACAATAGCAAACTTCCTGGCTGAAGGCAAAGGTTCAATATATATCAAAATCACAATATGCAGTTGCCTGCTTTATTTGTCCATTTTATGGCTTCTTAGGTTATATCTCTGCTTCGCTGGTACTGTCTGATCGGAAAATAGGGTATCACTAGCAGCTGTTGCAGAGTTTAAGTTCGCAGATAGCAAAGTTTCTTCTGATGCTGGAGACAAATGTTCAGTGTTCAAAGGAGTCTTTTCAGGAGGAGAGTCGGATTTTGAAGTGTCAGTAATCAATTCGGCATCGCTGAAAGAGATGAACTTCGGTGTGCTTTCAGATTCGGAGGCACCAATTCCCTTTTTCACCCAGTCGTCGTAAGGGAGCGGCAAAGGAACACGCTTAACATGAGATGCGTGTATCCAGTGCTTACGGCCAGCTACACGAACTGCTGTCCTCGTTGCCAGTAAGATCTGAAAAGGCCCCACAAATCTCGGCTGAAGGTTCTTCGTCCTCGCGAAGTTCTTGATGACAACCAGATCTCCTGGTTTCAGCTGATGCCCTGGACTCTCCGGAGGTTTTGGCAAAGCATCGAAAACCTGTTGATGAATAAGACTCAATTTAGCAGTCAAGTCGTAAAGGTAGTCTATCAACATAGGATATTCTATGGAGCAAAATTCTTTAGGCCTTGGTACACCCCAGATATTTGCCGGGCGACCAAAGACTATCTCGTAAGGACTAAGCCCTATTCTAGAATGTACTGTTGCTCTCGTTGATAACAAGGCCAAAGGAAGTGCGTCTGGCCAGGCTAAACCTGTGGATGCTTGTATTTTGGCTACTTTCAGCTTGAGGGTGCCATTGTAACCCTCGACTAAACCAGCAGACTGGGGATGGTTTGCACTGTGAAATTTCTGTTTCAATCCTAGGCCGGCACACACACTCTGCATAACTTTCCCTATAAACTCACTTCCGTTATCTGACCATACAATCCGTGGCATTCCATATCTAGGAAAAAATTCTTTGAGAAGAATTTTGGCAGTTGATAGGGCAGTATTGTCCTTCAATGGATATGCTTCTATCCACCTGGAAAAAGCACAGACTACCACCAGGACATACTTCAAATTATTGCAGCGCTCCATGTGAATGAAGTCTAACTGAATCACTTCAAAGGGGCAGGAAGGAGGAGCGAAATGACCAGCTGGAGTTGGAGTTCCCTTGCCAGGATTATGCATCAAACATACCATACAATTTTTCACCACTCTCTCTGCACACTTACTGATTCCCTCATTCTTCCAGACCGGAGCTAACATCTTACATATCCCTTTAGAACTTATATGCGCTACTCCATGCGCCATCGTCACTACTGCAAGCACATACGCATCGGGCAACATCCAACGCTGCTGTTCTGTCAAATCAATCCAACATCCATTCGAGTCCAACTTGCCCGTACTTTCTCTCCATACACGTTTCTCTTCCTCAGTTGCTTCTTTCTGAATTTCTTTCACACTTTCCATAGTATCCTCACACATTCCAGACTCAGCAATCCATCTTGCAGACGTAGCAACATACATTCTACTCATCGTGTCTCTAGCTGTCTGTTTAGCAATTTCGTCAGCAAAAGCATTCCCTCGACCAACATCATCCGTGATTGCTTTATGAGCACTGCACTTTACAATCGCAACTTCAGTTGGTAAGGTTAGAGATTCCAACAAGTCGTCAACTAGCTGACCATGTTGGATCTTAGTCCCATGGGACGTAATGAAACCTCTTTCTCTCCACAACCGGCCAAAACTATGGGCCACGCCAAATGCGTACTGACTATCTGTAAACACATTCACTCTCTTTCCCTCAGCTAAAACACACGCTCTCGTTAGAGCTATCAATTCTGCAGCTTGGGCAGAATTCTGACTCACTCTTGCAGTCTCCACAATCGTCTTCAAAGTCGTTACTGCGTAAGCAGCAGTCACATCACCATTCTCCAATTTAAAACATGACCCGTCCACATACAGCGTACCATCCGGATCTGATAGCGGAGTATCTTTTAAATCAATGCGTCCTTTTGTCTCTTCCTCCGTTTTGAAACAGCAATCATGTGGCTCGGAATCACTCGACTCTTGATCAGTCGGCAACAATGTTGCTGGATTCAATACATTGCATCTTTTGATCTGAATATGACTCGCTAGTAATGTCAGCTCGTAACCAGATAATCTCGCACTAGTAAGATGTTGTGTCTTCGTTCGGTTCATGAGTGTATCCACTGCATGAGGAACCATGACCACTAGCATGTTATTCATCACCAAACCAGCAGATTGTCGAATGGAAGCTGCAGCTGCCGCTGTAGCTCTCAAACAACTAGGCAACGCTCTAGCTACCGGATCTAATGTTGATGAAAAATACGCACAAGGGCGTTGTTTATCACCAAACTTCTGTGTCAGAACACTTAACGCGCACCCTTCTCTTTCGTGAACGTAGAGCGTGAATGGCTTACTGTAATCGGGTGTACCCAATACAGGAGCTGAACACAATGCTTTTCGTAATTCAGTAAAACTCTCTTGGCATTCATCAGACCATGGCACCGGACTCGGAACATTTTTCCCAGTCAAAGCTACCAATGGTTTCGCTAAAAGAGAAAAATTTGGGATCCACTGCCTACAGTAAGAGGTAATACCTAGAAAGGCACGTACTTCTCTCTGTGTGCGTGGAACACTCATCTGCGTAATTGCTTTTATTCTTTCTGGGGTCAACTTCCTTCCCTCCTTTGACAAGAGATGACCTAGGTAGGTCACTTCTTGGCAGCAGTATTGCATTTTGGAAGGTGACACCTTGTGATTCAATTTAGACAAATGATGTAATAGGGAAATTGTAGCTGCTTTGCAAGTTTCCTTGTCATCGGCGGCCACTAGAAGATCGTCTACGTACTGTACTAGGGCAGAACCTGGAGGAAGGACAAAGGAATCTAACTGGCTTTTTAATGCTTGACTGTAAATGGATGGGCTCTCACAATAGCCTTGTGGAGCACGTTTAAATCTGAAACTTCGACCTTCTAGACAGAAGCCGAAAATATCCCTACTTTCTTCGGCTATCGGAATGCTGAAAAAGGCATTCTTTAGGTCAATAACTGAGAACCATGTGGCTGTGGCAGGAATCAATGTTAACAAGGCAGTAATGTCTGACACCACAGGAAACTGCGGGACTACAATCTTATTAACTTCTCTAAGGTCTATGACAAACCTGTACACTGGAGGTTTTGTAGGATCAGTTCGCTTCAGAATCGGCAATACAGGACTGTTACAGACATTTCCTCTAGTTTCTTCAACCACACCTTTCTTAATCAAATCTTGCACAATCAATAAAAGTGCACGCTCTCCTTCACTAGATATTTTATATTGGGGGATTCTTGGAAATTTTACATTTGTTTTCAAAGTTACCACATACGGTGGAATTTCTAGGAGACCTACATCATTAGGACCAGTCGCCCAAAGAGAATCAGGGAGTGAATGTAGCTCTGGCGGGAGTGCGTCCATTGACAAGTACATCGGAGAGGTGATATTTTTACCCAATGTAAGCTGTACTCCTTCCGGAGAACAGTACAATGTCGCATATAGTCGTTTTAACAAATCTAAACCAAGCAGATTTTCATTACAACCTGTCGTCAAAATCAGGGGTGCTTTCAATTGGCATGGTCCAACAGAAATAGACAAAGGACCAGATATCGGGTTGTAAACAGGGGCGCCTGAAAAACCTACGGAAACATTTGTTGAGCCGGACAAAGGTGCGCCAGGGAGTTTCGCATGAATGATAGAACTTTTTGCGGCACCAGTATCCAACAGAAACGGTTCGACTACACCTGATGTTGCTACTGCGACATAAGGCCCACTCTGATCCACTGGAACTGATACTACTCCCTCTCTCTGTCCATGGCTGTCCTAGTACCCATTTTGCTGAAAATCCTCATCTACTTCATTATAGTCCTCAACAAGGTACTGTTGAGATCTATTTTGCTGAGCAGATTGTCCATTTCGTTGATCAAAGTGATTGGAGGGACGATCATTCGTTTGTGGAGGCATAGCACCTCGTCCTCGACCTCTAGAATTCTGCACAAAACCACCACGACCTCTCTGAGCTGCTGCTGCATTATTTTGCGCTAAGATCGGACATTCATTTTTATAATGACCCTCTTTTTTACAATACGCACACTGATTCCACTGGTATTGAGGTCTCGATGAGCCATAATCTGTCCTTTGGTACGAACCTTGCTGCGTATTAGTCTGATTCGTACGAGGCGGATACGCCTGCTGCAAAAGAACTTTAGTTTTTAAATCTTTCGTTTTCTTCTCTGATTTTTCCTTTTCCTCTTTATCCCTATTTTCATAGTACTGTGCAGTCGCAAGTATTTGCGCTGTCGTAGATACAGCCCAAGCACTTTCTGAGTCTTTTAATTTATTGCATAATTCGGGTAACAAATTATGCACAAATTTATCGACAAACAGTCTTTGCCCTCCTTCTGTACTCATGTCCTGACCACTATGATCTACAAAAGTCTCTTCAAACCTCGTGAAGAAGTCGGAGACACTTTCGTCTTTCTTCTGCCTGCATGCTGACAGCTTGTTCCAATTCACACGCAATGCTGGCATCAGAGTCTTCATTAGATCAATTATTCTACCTGGAATATTAGCGATTAGAGGTTCGGGTTTCGCACCACCTATTTGCTGACCATCTGCTGCAGTGATAGCTGCCCAATCACCACCTAAAGCAGCTTGATGATCCTCTCTACGAATTTTAGCCCACACTGGTTGCGGAACTACGTTACCAAACAACATATCGATGTCGGCTAAGTTCATTATACAAGCCTCAACTGTCTGTGTTAATTCCTTGTAATATCCGGCTGGATTTTTACGTGGATCTGGCAAGGCCTGTTTCACCGCTAACACTTCAGCTCGCTTCCATGGAATGTGTATCCACACTCGTTGGAACTGTGCTGGAGCAGCTGCAATTCCTGCATTATCATCACGTTGTATTGCTTCGCGCCAGATTGGAGGAACCTCCCTCATAGGATATTGGCGACTTAGCTTCATTTTACCTTTTTCTAAGTCTCTCGGTGAACGAAGAGATGGATCATTCCTAAAACTTAAAATAAGTTCCATCGCTTCCTTTATATTCTCACCCACTATCATTCCAGCAGCGAACTCTTTTTGAACTCTAATTAAATCTTCCAAATCTGATTCGACATCATCTTCTTCTATTTCCTCACGTAACAACGAGCACATCTCATCAAAGACGTACCGTTGCGTTGGTTCCTTCCATTGCATAAATGTGTCTAACACATCTCTCGTACTATATCTTCTACTCTTCGAAATCCATCTGAGAGCCGTGGAATCCAAAATTCCCCGTTCCTCAGTACTTGGAAGCTGACTCCGTCTCTGAACAGAGTCAGGAGTAGGAGTCTTAATTAAAGTTTTATATAAAGGAGACAGCATATTAGTAACAGAATCAGTGATTCTTCGACGAACAGAAAGTGGAGTTAGCACACTCGCAGACATAGAGAACGCAGTAGAGGTAGGAATAGATAACGGAACAGTAGGAGTATCGAGGAAAATAGTTTGTGGAGCAGTAGGTACAGAAGTAGGTATAGAGACTGGCAGTGCAGGAAGAGGAGGAGCTGTAGGAACATTCACATTCATCACAGGAGGTACAGGAACTTGATTCTGAGGGACAGGAGCAGGAACACCAGGTTGACCAGCAACCGGCAATTGAACATTCGGGACAAGTGGAGCCGTAGCACCTTGTGTATACGGTGGAGGTGACCTTAACAGATAAGATAGCAGAGGATCGTTTTCGGAATCCTCCAGTATCTTAGCCATTTTCGATGGCAAGGCAGGATAGCACTTGTCAATCGCTAGGTTATGCTCTCTAATTGCTACATCTATGGCTTTCTCACACTCGTTAGCCTGCAACTGTTTAGCCGCTTGCTCTAGAGTTAACTCTTCTTGTTCTTTCTGTTCTTTCTTCAACCTTTTCATTTCTCTCTGTTTGGATTCTTTTCGCCAGTAACGGAAAGAATCAAACATTGCCGGCCGGGCTTTCTTCTTGAACAATTTCGCTTCTAAGTTGTCGAGAATCTCTGGTTCAAAACTACCATGCAGTGGCCAACTAAGGACACCATCCTTCTTACAATAACGGACCCATACCTCATTATAAGATATAGGAGCCACGCCATGCTTACAATATAAATCATATAGGGGAGTCCCAATCGGAGGAACCAGACATGAGTCCTCCAATCGTGAGTCACGGTTGCAACCAAAACAAGACAACATTTTCCGACTTACCATTTTTAGTCCGGAACACAAAACAAACAAAACACGGAACAAATATGTGCACTCGAACCAAGAACTTAGGCCTACCAAAACGAACTGATGTATCGATACTCAAACTAAACCAAATAGATTATCGTAACTAGAACAACCAGTGATAATCTTACAAAACCAAACCAAACCAAGAACCGATCAAGGATTTCAACAATCCTCACAAAAGTAACCAGCTAGCTATCACTAAATACTTAACTGAGTCACTGAAGACGTCACCAAGGAGAAACCCGTCACGTTTCGCTGTACTAAGGACTGCACCTCGGGTCCAAGACAGGGCGACGGTCAAGGCAACGGCCCACTGCAGACGTCCTGAACGGGAAACCCTCGTGGAAGAGAACTTCGGGCCACTTTTGCGATATGCCGGGATCAATGAAGTGGGGCGCCTCCCTCAGGAATCTTCACACGAAGCTTCTCGAACTCTTCAGGCTTTTGGACCGGTACCGAATGACGTCGCCCCACGTTGGGCGCCAATTGGAGTTCTGGACTTTTTGGTTCCGTCCAGAGGTGTCAGGGAACAACACCCAAAGACCCCGGAGTTCCACCTGCCTTGGTGCACAAATGAACAGAAACACGGGCTTCTCGATGGTGGCGTCAAAGACCAAAAGTTTATTACTGCAGGGACACAGAAGTCACAGATACTACACACGGGCAGTAACCAGGAGCCTGTTCAATTTGTACAAAGCGGGTTGCTCCTTATATACTAAATTTTAAGCTGGGGGCGAATTCTTTACATGTAATACATTCCCAAAACCTTTGTGTCTAAAACAATAAATATTTGGCGTTACACAGGAACCGTCGATAATATCTGAGGCCAAACATTGCGAAGAGAGGGGTTCCCACTAGTTTGTCACAATTCCCTGTCAATATTGCATTCAGGACCCGGACCGCCTCATCGTAAAGTTCGTTACCTCCCCCTAATAAAGATTCAGAAAGAAAGAAACAGAGTCAGGTGTGGAAGATAGAAAAGTGGGATAAGGGATGTTTGTGGGTTGTAAATGGGCAAGGCTACCGGCTTCGGCCGCCTAATCATGATCAGGACAATGGACACGAAGACCAGTTTGGCAGGACTGGCCTCGGGCAGAGGAGGTAGCCTTTGTCGAGTCATGCAGCTACAGCGTGATCTGGTTTAAGGTGCACGTGTCATGAAAGAGGTGAATCTCCGGCTAAGGTTACGTGTCCTTAATCGAAATGAAGTGATCAGAGGCTATTGCATATGTGAGGGCAAGAAACACAAGATGGCGGCCATGATCTAAGATGGATGCCGTGGGTAGATCAGAAATGTGTTTATAAAAGGAGAGCTCTTGCTCGTAGCATAGCGAAAACACCAGGATATACTAAATGGATCATTTGCGGTTCGCTGATACCAATATTATGCATTTCCGACAAACTTGAAAACACGGGTTCAAATCGTCACGGAACCGTCACGGAACCTCAGACCCTCCTTTTGCCCTTACATAGGCAATTACTCAGTCTATGTCAGAATCTAGTTCTATGCTCATCAGGTCAGTGACATGCTGTTGTATCATCATCCTTTCTCGTGTCTTTTCTCCAAACTTAGGTGGCTTTCTGAGACAAGTTGCAGCACAAAGACTACACAGAGCAGGACCACATTGGATAATCAGACAACATGAGAATAGGAACACTAAGATGACACCAATGACCATTAGAACCTTCCATCCCCACGCTGATATCAGAGTCCAAAACCACTCCATGAAGGACCAGTTTCCCTTGTCTACATGTATGGAGTCTGAAATCTTGTGCAACTTAGAGATCGCCTCATAGACTGTTGGAGCATTATTAGGAATAAAGACACAGCAGCTCGATTGGATCATTCTGCATACCCCACCTCGATCTGCAAGTATAACGTCTAGAACCATACGGTTCTGCAACGTCATGAGCCTATCCGCCTGAAGCTCAGCTGTCAGATTGCTAAGGGCACCAGCAGTTTCGGTAATAGTAGATTCAACTACCCGTGTTAGCTGACGTATGTTTCTACTATTAGCCATAGGCCCCCAGAACGGAAGGAAGCCTTTGAAGAAGTCTCCAGCTTCCTGACCAGCGGTATCTTCCTTGCTGAAGACACCTCTCGCTACTCTGGTTCTGTGGTAATCAGATGAAGCAGTGTATGTCGGAGGCAACAATCGAGCAATATAACATGATCCTGAAAAGTCGGCAGGCAACCATGTATAAGCTCTGTCTCGACAAATGAAGTAGGTACCCCTAGCAGTAAGAAAGGCAGGGGAAGAGTTAGCCGGAAACACGTAAGTCTCTACGCACTCACTCCTCCCTAGCTGAGCTCTCGGATTTCTCCCATTACCTTGCAAACAGACCTGACCTCGGTGAGGTACGACCCAGATTGGAGTTGAGCTTTTACGCTTGCTTTCTCCTAAACTAAGGCGATACTCTGAAGTATTCCAACTTAAATATACTCGCAATTCGTCTCTAGGGTAAGATGGAGTATTATTGACGTCCTTGACCATGTCAATAATTCCCTGGACTAAGGCTTTGTTGGCAGAGTTATATTTAGTGGAACGCGGTGGACGTGGAGGATAGGTTTCAAGGGCATAAGCAAAGATGGTTTGGAAGGCCTGAAATGATCCATTATAGCTGTAAGGCAAAACCAGATAGGGAATACCTTTATCCATAGTGTGGGGTATCAAGCCACACACCCAGCAGTCTGTAGTGTTAACTACCAGTTGGTGTTGGTGTAAGAGCTGTACAAAAGTGTTGTTGGTGAACTCTGAGCGTCTGGCTTGCTCATGTTCCGGAAACGAGTGAAAAGAGTGTATAGAAGAAACAGTAGAAATAGCAGGATCAAGGGGAGGTACTGTAGAAACTGGTACAAAAATTAAATTTATACTAAAGACGATTCCACCCACCAATGTTGCTAAAACAATCAAAAATGTAATGGCACATTGCATCAAAAAGCATCTGCTATGAAGAATTCTATTAAGTCTGTTTCTGCGAACATAAATCACATTCTCTCGTTGCAGCGCAGGAAGCTCCATCTTCTACAATCCGCTCGCGACCACTGATGATGTGTACGTAGATGAAAATGCCTCTATCAGCCCTGGGAGTTCCCAGAACCAACAGAAAGATCGACCTTGTGTCAGACCCCTGCAAATTCAAACTAGGCACACAGCCACGACCCTACGGCTACCCAGACGGCAAGGCAATTTTAAAAACAATAAACAATAGCAAACTTCCTGGCTGAAGGCAAAGGTTCAATATATATCAAAATCACAATATGCAGTTGCCTGCTTTATTTGTCCATTTTATGGCTTCTTAGGTTATATCTCTGCTTCGCTGGTACTGTCTGATCGGAAAATAGGGTATCACTAGCAGCTGTTGCAGAGTTTAAGTTCGCAGATAGCAAAGTTTCTTCTGATGCTGGAGACAAATGTTCAGTGTTCAAAGGAGTCTTTTCAGGAGGAGAGTCGGATTTTGAAGTGTCAGTAATCAATTCGGCATCGCTGAAAGAGATGAACTTCGGTGTGCTTTCAGATTCGGAGGCACCAATTCCCTTTTTCACCCAGTCGTCGTAAGGGAGCGGCAAAGGAACACGCTTAACATGAGATGCGTGTATCCAGTGCTTACGGCCAGCTACACGAACTGCTGTCCTCGTTGCCAGTAAGATCTGAAAAGGCCCCACAAATCTCGGCTGAAGGTTCTTCGTCCTCGCGAAGTTCTTGATGACAACCAGATCTCCTGGTTTCAGCTGATGCCCTGGACTCTCCGGAGGTTTTGGCAAAGCATCGAAAACCTGTTGATGAATAAGACTCAATTTAGCAGTCAAGTCGTAAAGGTAGTCTATCAACATAGGATATTCTATGGAGCAAAATTCTTTAGGCCTTGGTACACCCCAGATATTTGCCGGGCGACCAAAGACTATCTCGTAAGGACTAAGCCCTATTCTAGAATGTACTGTTGCTCTCGTTGATAACAAGGCCAAAGGAAGTGCGTCTGGCCAGGCTAAACCTGTGGATGCTTGTATTTTGGCTATTTTCAGCTTGAGGGTGCCATTGTAACCCTCGACTAAACCAGCAGACTGGGGATGGTTTGCACTGTGAAATTTCTGTTTCAATCCTAGGCCGGCACACACACTCTGCATAACTTTCCCTATAAACTCACTTCCGTTATCTGACCATACAATCCGTGGCATTCCATATCTAGGAAAAAATTCTTTGAGAAGAATTTTGGCAGTTGATAGGGCAGTATTGTCCTTCAATGGATATGCTTCTATCCACCTGGAAAAAGCACAGACTACCACCAGGACATACTTCAAATTATTGCAGCGCTCCATGTGAATGAAGTCTAACTGAATCACTTCAAAGGGGCAGGAAGGAGGAGCGAAATGACCAGCTGGAGTTGGAGTTCCCTTGCCAGGATTATGCATCAAACATACCATACAATTTTTCACCACTCTCTCTGCACACTTACTGATTCCCTCATTCTTCCAGACCGGAGCTAACATCTTACATATCCCTTTAGAACTTATATGCGCTACTCCATGCGCCATCGTCACTACTGCAAGCACATACGCATCGGGCAACATCCAACGCTGCTGTTCTGTCAAATCAATCCAACATCCATTCGAGTCCAACTTGCCCGTACTTTCTCTCCATACACGTTTCTCTTCCTCAGTTGCTTCTTTCTGAATTTCTTTCACACTTTCCATAGTATCCTCACACATTCCAGACTCAGCAATCCATCTTGCAGACGTAGCAACATACATTCTACTCATCGTGTCTCTAGCTGTCTGTTTAGCAATTTCGTCAGCAAAAGCATTCCCTCGACCAACATCATCCGTGATTGCTTTATGAGCACTGCACTTTACAATCGCAACTTCAGTTGGTAAGGTTAGAGATTCCAACAAGTCGTCAACTAGCTGACCATGTTGGATCTTAGTCCCATGGGACGTAATGAAACCTCTTTCTCTCCACAACCGGCCAAAACTATGGGCCACGCCAAATGCGTACTGACTATCTGTAAACACATTCACTCTCTTTCCCTCAGCTAAAACACACGCTCTCGTTAGAGCTATCAATTCTGCAGCTTGGGCAGAATTCTGACTCACTCTTGCAGTCTCCACAATCGTCTTCAAAGTCGTTACTGCGTAAGCAGCAGTCACATCACCATTCTCCAATTTAAAACATGACCCGTCCACATACAGCGTACCATCCGGATCTGATAGCGGAGTATCTTTTAAATCAATGCGTCCTTTTGTCTCTTCCTCCGTTTTGAAACAGCAATCATGTGGCTCGGAATCACTCGACTCTTGATCAGTCGGCAACAATGTTGCTGGATTCAATACATTGCATCTTTTGATCTGAATATGACTCGCTAGTAATGTCAGCTCGTAACCAGATAATCTCGCACTAGTAAGATGTTGTGTCTTCGTTCGGTTCATGAGTGTATCCACTGCATGAGGAACCATGACCACTAGCATTTTATTCATCACCAAACCAGCAGATTGTCGAATGGAAGCTGCAGCTGCCGCTGTAGCTCTCAAACAACTAGGCAACGCTCTAGCTACCGGATCTAATGTTGATGAAAAATACGCACAAGGGCGTTGTTTATCACCAAACTTCTGTGTCAGAACACTTAACGCGCACCCTTCTCTTTCGTGAACGTAGAGCGTGAATGGCTTACTGTAATCGGGTGTACCCAATACAGGAGCTGAACACAATGCTTTTCGTAATTCAGTAAAACTCTCTTGGCATTCATCAGACCATGGCACCGGACTCGGAACATTTTTCCCAGTCAAAGCTACCAATGGTTTCGCTAAAAGAGAAAAATTTGGGATCCACTGCCTACAGTAAGAGGTAATACCTAGAAAGGCACGTACTTCTCTCTGTGTGCGTGGAACACTCATCTGCGTAATTGCTTTTATTCTTTCTGGGGTCAACTTCCTTCCCTCCTTTGACAAGAGATGACCTAGGTAGGTCACTTCTTGGCAGCAGTATTGCATTTTGGAAGGTGACACCTTGTGATTCAATTTAGACAAATGATGTAATAGGGAAATTGTAGCTGCTTTGCAAGTTTCCTTGTCATCGGCGGCCACTAGAAGATCGTCTACGTACTGTAC
This sequence comes from Lissotriton vulgaris, assembly GCF_964263255.1. Classification (NCBI taxonomy): domain Eukaryota; kingdom Metazoa; phylum Chordata; class Amphibia; order Caudata; family Salamandridae; genus Lissotriton; species Lissotriton vulgaris. The sequence goes on along the minus strand of NW_028247347.1, from coordinate 42,327 downwards.
TAGGGCAGAACCTGGAGGAAGGACAAAGGAATCTAACTGGCTTTTTAATGCTTGACTGTAAATGGATGGGCTCTCACAATAGCCTTGTGGAGCGCGTTTAAATCTGAAACTTCGACCTTCTAGACAGAAGCCGAAAATATCCCTACTTTCTTCGGCTATCGGAATGCTGAAAAAGGCATTCTTTAGGTCAATAACTGAGAACCATGTGGCTGTGGCAGGAATCAATGTTAACAAGGCAGTAATGTCTGACACCACAGGAAACTGCGGGACTACAATCTTATTAACTTCTCTAAGGTCTATGACAAACCTGTACACTGGAGGTTTTGTAGGATCAGTTCGCTTCAGAATCGGCAATACAGGACTGTTACAGACATTTCCTCTAGTTTCTTCAACCACACCTTTCTTAATCAAATCTTGCACAATCAATAAAAGTGCACGCTCTCCTTCACTAGATATTTTATATTGGGGGATTCTTGGAAATTTTACATTTGTTTTCAAAGTTACCACATACGGTGGAATTTCTAGGAGACCTACATCATTAGGACCAGTCGCCCAAAGAGAATCAGGGAGTGAATGTAGCTCTGGCGGGAGTGCGTCCATTGACAAGTACATCGGAGAGGTGATATTTTTACCCAATGTAAGCTGTACTCCTTCCGGAGAACAGTACAATGTCGCATATAGTCGTTTTAACAAATCTAAACCAAGCAGATTTTCATTACAACCTGTCGTCAAAATCAGGGGTGCTTTCAATTGGCATGGTCCAACAGAAATAGACAAAGGACCAGATATCGGGTTGTAAACAGGGGCGCCTGAAAAACCTACGGAAACATTTGTTGAGCCGGACAAAGGTGCGCCAGGGAGTTTCGCATGAATGATAGAACTTTTTGCGGCACCAGTATCCAACAGAAACGGTTCGACTACACCTGATGTTGCTACTGCGACATAAGGCCCACTCTGATCCACTGGAACTGATACTACTCCCTCTCTCTGTCCATGGCTGTCCTAGTACCCATTTTGCTGAAAATCCTCATCTACTTCATTATAGTCCTCAACAAGGTACTGTTGAGATCTATTTTGCTGAGCAGATTGTCCATTTCGTTGATCAAAGTGATTGGAGGGACGATCATTCGTTTGTGGAGGCATAGCACCTCGTCCTCGACCTCTAGAATTCTGCACAAAACCACCACGACCTCTCTGAGCTGCTGCTGCATTATTTTGCGCTAAGATCGGACATTCATTTTTATAATGACCCTCTTTTTTACAATACGCACACTGATTCCACTGGTATTGAGGTCTCGATGAGCCATAATCTGTCCTTTGGTACGAACCTTGCTGCGTATTAGTCTGATTCGTACGAGGCGGATACGCCTGCTGCAAAAGAACTTTAGTTTTTAAATCTTTCATTTTCTTCTCTGATTTTTCCTTTTCCTCTTTATCCCTATTTTCATAGTACTGTGCAGTCGCAAGTATTTGCGCTGTCGTAGATACAGCCCAAGCACTTTCTGAGTCTTTTAATTTATTGCATAATTCGGGTAACAAATTATGCACAAATTTATCGACAAACAGTCTTTGCCCTCCTTCTGTACTCATGTCCTGACCACTATGATCTACAAAAGTCTCTTCAAACCTCGTGAAGAAGTCGGAGACACTTTCGTCTTTCTTCTGCCTGCATGCTGACAGCTTGTTCCAATTCACACGCAATGCTGGCATCAGAGTCTTCATTAGATCAATTATTCTACCTGGAAGATTAGCGATTAGAGGTTCGGGTTTCGCACCACCTATTTGCTGACCATCTGCTGCAGTGATAGCTGCCCAATCACCACCTAAAGCAGCTTGATGATCCTCTCTACGAATTTTAGCCCACACTGGTTGCGGAACTACGTTACCAAACAACATATCGATGTCGGCTAAGTTCATTATACAAGCCTCAACTGTCTGTGTTAATTCCTTGTAATATCCGGCTGGATTTTTACGTGGATCTGGCAAGGCCTGTTTCACCGCTAACACTTCAGCTCGCTTCCATGGAATGTGTATCCACACTCGTTGGAACTGTGCTGGAGCAGCTGCAATTCCTGCATTATCATCACGTTGTATTGCTTCGCGCCAGATTGGAGGAACCTCCCTCATAGGATATTGGCGACTTAGCTTCATTTTACCTTTTTCTAAGTCTCTCGGTGAACGAAGAGATGGATCATTCCTAAAACTTAAAATAAGTTCCATCGCTTCCTTTATATTCTCACCCACTATCATTCCAGCAGCGAACTCTTTTTGAACTCTAATTAAATCTTCCAAATCTGATTCGACATCATCTTCTTCTATTTCCTCACGTAACAACGAGCACATCTCATCAAAGACGTACCGTTGCGTTGGTTCCTTCCATTGCATAAATGTGTCTAACACATCTCTCGTACTATATCTTCTACTCTTCGAAATCCATCTGAGAGCCGTGGAATCCAAAATTCCCCGTTCCTCAGTACTTGGAAGCTGACTCCGTCTCTGAACAGAGTCAGGAGTAGGAGTCTTAATTAAAGTTTTATATAAAGGAGACAGCATATTAGTAACAGAATCAGTGATTCTTCGACGAACAGAAAGTGGAGTTAGCACACTCGCAGACATAGAGAACGCAGTAGAGGTAGGAATAGATAACGGAACAGTAGGAGTATCGAGGAAAATAGTTTGTGGAGCAGTAGGTACAGAAGTAGGTATAGAGACTGGCAGTGCAGGAAGAGGAGGAGCTGTAGGAACATTCACATTCATCACAGGAGGTACAGGAACTTGATTCTGAGGGACAGGAGCAGGAACACCAGGTTGACCAGCAACCGGCAATTGAACATTCGGGACAAGTGGAGCCATAGCACCTTGTGCATACGGTGGAGGTGACCTTAACAGATAAGATAGCAGAGGATCGTTTTCGGAATCCTCCAGTATCTTAGCCATTTTCGATGGCAAGGCAGGATAGCACTTGTCAATCGCTAGGTTATGCTCTCTAATTGCTACATCTATGGCTTTCTCACACTCGTTAGCCTGCAACTGTTTAGCCGCTTGCTCTAGAGTTAACTCTTCTTGTTCTTTCTGTTCTTTCTTCAACCTTTTCATTTCTCTCTGTTTGGATTCTTTTCGCCAGTAACGGAAAGAATCAAACATTGCCGGCCGGGCTTTCTTCTTGAACAATTTCGCTTCTAAGTTGTCGAGAATCTCTGGTTCAAAACTACCATGCAGTGGCCAACTAAGGACACCATCCTTCTTACAATAACGGACCCATACCTCATTATAAGATATAGGACCCACGCCATGCTTACAATATAAATCATATAGGGGAGTCCCAATCGGAGGAACCAGACATGAGTCCTCCAATCGTGAGTCACGGTTGCAACCAAAACAAGACAACATTTTCCGACTTACCATTTTTAGTCCGGAACACAAAACAAACAAAACACGGAACAAATATGTGCACTCGAACCAAGAACTTAGGCCTACCAAAACGAACTGATGTATCGATACCCAAACTAAACCAAATAGATTATCGTAACTAGAACAACCAGTGATAATCTTACAAAACCAAACCAAACCAAGAACCGATCAAGGATTTCAACAATCCTCACAAAAGTAACCAGCTAGCTATCACTAAATACTTAACTGAGTCACTGAAGACGTCACCAAGGAGAAACCCGTCACGTTTCGCTGTACTAAGGACTGCACCTCGGGTCCAAGACAGGGCGACGGTCAAGGCAACGGCCCACTGCAGCCGTCCTGAACGGGAAACCCTCGTGGAAGAGAACTTCGGGCCACTTTTGCGATATGCCGGGATCGATGAAGTGGGGCGCCTCCCTCAGGAATCTTCACACGAAGCTTCTCGAACTCTTCAGGCTTTTGGACCGGTACCGAATGACGTCGCCCCACGTTGGGCGCCAATTGGAGTTCTGGACTTTTTGGTTCCGTCCAGAGGTGTCAGGGAACAACACCCAAAGACCCCGGAGTTCCACCTGCCTTGGTGCACAAATGAACAGAAACACGGGCTTCTCGATGGTGGCGTCAAAGACCAAAAGTTTATTACTGCAGGGACACAGAAGTCACAGATACTACACACGGGCAGTAACCAGGAGCCTGTTCAATTTGTACAAAGCGGGTTGCTCCTTATATACTAAATTTTAAGCTGGGGGCGAATTCTTTACATGTAATACATTCCCAAAACCTTTGTGTCTAAAACAATAAATATTTGGCGTTACACAGGAACCGTCGATAATATCTGAGGCCAAACATTGCGAAGAGAGGGGTTCCCACTAGTTTGTCACAATTCCCTGTCAATATTGCATTCAGGACCCGGACCGCCTCATCGTAAAGTTCGTTACCTCCCCCTAATAAAGATTCAGAAAGAAAGAAACAGAGTCAGGTGTGGAAGATAGAAAAGTGGGATAAGGGATGTTTGTGGGTTGTAAATGGGCAAGGCTACCGGCTTCGGCCGCCTAATCATGATCAGGACAATGGACACGAAGACCAGTTTGGCAGGACTGGCCTCGGGCAGAGGAGGTAGCCTTTGTCGAGTCATGCAGCTACAGCGTGATCTGGTTTAAGGTGCACGTGTCATGAAAGAGGTGAATCTCCGGCTAAGGTTACGTGTCCTTAATCGAAATGAAGTGATCAGAGGCTATTGCATATATGAGGGCAAGAAACACAAGATGGCGGCCATGATCTAAGATGGATGCCGTGGGTAGATCAGAAATGTGTTTATAAAAGGAGAGCTCTTGCTCGTAGCATAGCGAAAACACCAGGATATACTAAATGGATCATTTGCGGTTCGCTGATACCAATATTATGCATTTCCGACAAACTTGAAAACACGGGTTCAAATCGTCACGGAACCGTCACGGAACCTCAGGCCCTCCTTTTGCCCTTACATAGGCAATTACTCAGTCTATGTCAGAATCTAGTTCTATGCTCATCAGGTCAGTGACATGCTGTTGTATCATCATCCTTTCTCGTGTCTTTTCTCCAAACTTAGGTGGCTTTCTGAGACAAGTTGCAGCACAAAGACTACACAGAGCAGGACCACATTGTATAGTCAGACAACATGAGAATAGGAACACTAAGATGACACCAATGACCATTAGAACCTTCCATCCCCACGCTGATATCAGAGTCCAAAACCACTCCATGAAGGACCAGTTTCCCTTGTCTACATGTATGGAGTCTGAAATCTTGTGCAACTTAGAGATCGCCTCATAGACTGTTGGAGCATTATTAGGAATAAAGACACAGCAGCTCGATTGGATCATTCTGCATACCCCACCTCGATCTGCAAGTATAACGTCTAGAACCATACGGTTCTGCAACGTCATGAGCCTATCCGCCTGAAGCTCAGCTGTCAGATTGCTAAGGGCACCAGCAGTTTCGGTAATAGTAGATTCAACTACCCGTGTTAGCTGACGTATGTTTCTACTATTAGCCATAGGCCCCCAGAACGGAAGGAAGCCTTTGAAGAAGTCTCCAGCTTCCTGACCAGCGGTATCTTCCTTGCTGAAGACACCTCTCGCTACTCTGGTTCTGTGGTAATCAGATGAAGCAGTGTATGTCGGAGGCAACAATCGAGCAATATAACATGATCCTGAAAAGTCGGCAGGCAACCATGTATAAGCTCTGTCTCGACAAATGAAGTAGGTACCCCTAGCAGTAAGAAAGGCAGGGGAAGAGTTAGCCGGAAACACGTAAGTCTCTACGCACTCACTCCTCCCTAGCTGAGCTCTCGGATTTCTCCCATTACCTTGCAAACAGACCTGACCTCGGTGAGGTACGACCCAGATTGGAGTTGAGCTTTTACGCTTGCTTTCTCCTAAACTAAGGCGATACTCTGAAGTATTCCAACTTAAACATACTCGCAATTCGTCTCTAGGGTAAGATGGAGTATTATTGACGTCCTTGACCATGTCAATAATTCCCTGGACTAAGGCTTTGTTGGCAGAGTTATATTTAGTGGAACGCGGTGGACGTGGAGGATAGGTTTCAAGGGCATAAGCAAAGATGGTTTGGAAGGCCTGAAATGATCCATTATAGCTGTAAGGCAAAACCAGATAGGGAATACCTTTATCCATAGTGTGGGGTATCAAGCCACACACCCAGCAGTCTGTAGTGTTAACTACCAGTTGGTGTTGGTGTAAGAGCTGTACAAAAGTGTTGTTGGTGAACTCTGAGCGTCTGGCTTGCTCATGTTCCGGAAACGAGTGAAAAGAGTGTATAGAAGAAACAGTAGAAATAGCAGGATCAAGGGGAGGTACTGTAGAAACTGGTACAAAAATTAAATTTATACTAAAGACGATTCCACCCACCAATGTTGCTAAAACAATCAAAAATGTAATGGCACATTGCATCAAAAAGCATCTGCTATGAAGAATTCTATTAAGTCTGTTTCTGCGAACATAAATCACATTCTCTCGTTGCAGCGCAGGAAGCTCCATCTTCTACAATCCGCTCGCGACCACTGATGATGTGTACGTAGATGAAAATGCCTCTATCAGCCCTGGGAGTTCCCAGAACCAACAGAAAGATCGACCTTGTGTCAGACCCCTGCAAATTCAAACTAGGCACACAGCCACGACCCTACGGCTACCCAGACGGCAAGGCAATTTTAAAAACAATAAACAATAGCAAACTTCCTGGCTGAAGGCAAAGGTTCAATATATATCAAAATCACAATATGCAGTTGCCTGCTTTATTTGTCCATTTTATGGCTTCTTAGGTTATATCTCTGCTTCGCTGGTACTGTCTGATCGGAAAATAGGGTATCACTAGCAGCTGTTGCAGAGTTTAAGTTCGCAGATAGCAAAGTTTCTTCTGATGCTGGAGACAAATGTTCAGTGTTCAAAGGAGTCTTTTCAGGAGGAGAGTCGGATTTTGAAGTGTCAGTAATCAATTCGGCATCGCTGAAAGAGATGAACTTCGGTGTGCTTTCAGATTCGGAGGCACCAATTCCCTTTTTCACCCAGTCGTCGTAAGGGAGCGGCAAAGGAACACGCTTAACATGAGATGCGTGTATCCAGTGCTTACGGCCAGCTACACGAACTGCTGTCCTCGTTGCCAGTAAGATCTGAAAAGGCCCCACAAATCTCGGCTGAAGGTTCTTCGTCCTCGCGAAGTTCTTGATGACAACCAGATCTCCTGGTTTCAGCTGATGCCCTGGACTCTCCGGAGGTTTTGGCAAAGCATCGAAAACCTGTTGATGAATAAGACTCAATTTAGCAGTCAAGTCGTAAAGGTAGTCTATCAACATAGGATATTCTATGGAGCAAAATTCTTTAGGCCTTGGTACACCCCAGATATTTGCCGGGCGACCAAAGACTATCTCGTAAGGACTAAGCCCTATTCTAGAATGTACTGTTGCTCTCGTTGATAACAAGGCCAAAGGAAGTGCGTCTGGCCAGGCTAAACCTGTGGATGCTTGTATTTTGGCTATTTTCAGCTTGAGGGTGCCATTGTAACCCTCGACTAAACCAGCAGACTGGGGATGGTTTGCACTGTGAAATTTCTGTTTCAATCCTAGGCCGGCACACACACTCTGCATAACTTTCCCTATAAACTCACTTCCGTTATCTGACCATACAATCCGTGGCATTCCATATCTAGGAAAAAATTCTTTGAGAAGAATTTTGGCAGTTGATAGGGCAGTATTGTCCTTCAATGGATATGCTTCTATCCACCTGGAAAAAGCACAGACTACCACCAGGACATACTTCAAATTATTGCAGCGCTCCATGTGAATGAAGTCTAACTGAATCACTTCAAAGGGGCAGGAAGGAGGAGCGAAATGACCAGCTGGAGTTGGAGTTCCCTTGCCAGGATTATGCATCAAACATACCATACAATTTTTCACCACTCTCTCTGCACACTTACTGATTCCCTCATTCTTCCAGACCGGAGCTAACATCTTACATATCCCTTTAGAACTTATATGCGCTACTCCATGCGCCATCGTCACTACTGCAAGCACATACGCATCGGGCAACATCCAACGCTGCTGTTCTGTCAAATCAATCCAACATCCATTCGAGTCCAACTTGCCCGTACTTTCTCTCCATACACGTTTCTCTTCCTCAGTTGCTTCTTTCTGAATTTCTTTCACACTTTCCATAGTATCCTCACACATTCCAGACTCAGCAATCCATCTTGCAGACGTAGCAACATACATTCTACTCATCGTGTCTCTAGCTGTCTGTTTAGCAATTTCGTCAGCAAAAGCATTCCCTCGACCAACATCATCCGTGATTGCTTTATGAGCACTGCACTTTACAATCGCAACTTCAGTTGGTAAGGTTAGAGATTCCAACAAGTCGTCAACTAGCTGACCATGTTGGATCTTAGTCCCATGGGACGTAATGAAACCTCTTTCTCTCCACAACCGGCCAAAACTATGGGCCATGCCAAATGCGTACTGACTATCTGTAAACACATTCACTCTCTTTCCCTCAGCTAAAACACACGCTCTCGTTAGAGCTATCAATTCTGCAGCTTGGGCAGAATTCTGACTCACTCTTGCAGTCTCCACAATCGTCTTCAAAGTCGTTACTGCGTAAGCAGCAGTCACATCACCATTCTCCAATTTAAAACATGACCCGTCCACATACAGCGTACCATCCGGATCTGATAGCGGAGTATCTTTTAAATCAATGCGTCCTTTTGTCTCTTCCTCCGTTTTGAAACAGCAATCATGTGGCTCGGAATCACTCGACTCTTGATCAGTCGGCAACAATGTTGCTGGATTCAATACATTGCATCTTTTGATCTGAATATGACTCGCTAGTAATGTCAGCTCGTAACCAGATAATCTCGCACTAGTAAGATGTTGTGTCTTCGTTCGGTTCATGAGTGTATCCACTGCATGAGGAACCATGACCACTAGCATGTTATTCATCACCAAACCAGCAGATTGTCGAATGGAAGTTGCAGCTGCCGCTGTAGCTCTCAAACAACTAGGCAACGCTCTAGCTACCGGATCTAATGTTGATGAAAAATACGCACAAGGGCGTTGTTTATCACCAAACTTCTGTGTCAGAACACTTAACGCGCACCCTTCTCTTTCGTGAACGTAGAGCGTGAATGGCTTACTGTAATCGGGTGTACCCAATACAGGAGCTGAACACAATGCTTTTCGTAATTCAGTAAAACTCTCTTGGCATTCATCAGACCATGGCACCGGACTCGGAACATTTTTCCCAGTCAAAGCTACCAATGGTTTCGCTAAAAGAGAAAAATTTGGGATCCACTGCCTACAGTAAGAGGTAATACCTAGAAAGGCACGTACTTCTCTCTGTGTGCGTGGAACACTCATCTGCGTAATTGCTTTTATTCTTTCTGGGGTCAACTTCCTTCCCTCCTTTGACAAGAGATGACCTAGGTAGGTCACTTCTTGGCAGCAGTATTGCATTTTGGAAGGTGACACCTTGTGATTCAATTTAGACAAATGATGTAATAGGGAAATTGTAGCTGCTTTGCAAGTTTCCTTGTCATCGGCGGCCACTAGAAGATCGTCTACGTACTGTACTAGGGCAGAACCTGGAGGAAGGACAAAGGAATCTAACTGGCTTTTTAATGCTTGACTGTAAATGGATGGGCTCTCACAATAGCCTTGTGGAGCGCGTTTAAATCTGAAACTTCGACCTTCTAGACAGAAGCCGAAAATATCCCTACTTTCTTCGGCTATCGGAATGCTGAAAAAGGCATTCTTTAGGTCAATAACTGAGAACCATGTGGCTGTGGCAGGAATCAATGTTAACAAGGCAGTAATGTCTGACACCACAGGAAACTGCGGGACTACAATCTTATTAACTTCTCTAAGGTCTATGACAAACCTGTACACTGGAGGTTTTGTAGGATCAGTTCGCTTCAGAATCGGCAATACAGGACTGTTACAGACATTTCCTCTAGTTTCTTCAACCACACCTTTCTTAATCAAATCTTGCACAATCAATAAAAGTGCACGCTCTCCTTCACTAGATATTTTATATTGGGGGATTCTTGGAAATTTTACATTTGTTTTCAAAGTTACCACATACGGTGGAATTTCTAGGAGACCTACATCATTAGGACCAGTCGCCCAAAGAGAATCAGTGAGTGAATGTAGCTCTGGCGGGAGTGCGTCCATTGACAAGTACATCGGAGAGGTGATATTTTTACCCAATGTAAGCTGTACTCCTTCCGGAGAACAGTACAATGTCGCATATAGTCGTTTTAACAAATCTAAACCAAGCAGATTTTCATTACAACCTGTCGTCAAAATCAGGGGTGCTTTCAATTGGCATGGTCCAACAGAAATAGACAAAGGACCAGATATCGGGTTGTAAACAGGGGCACCTGAAAAACCTACGGAAACATTTGTTGAGCCGGACAAAGGTGCGCCAGGGAGTTTCGCATGAATGATAGAACTTTTTGCGGCACCAGTATCCAACAGAAACGGTTCGACTACACCTGATGTTGCTACTGCGACATAAGGCCCACTCTGATCCACTGGAACTGATACTACTCCCTCTCTCTGTCCATGGCTGTCCTAGTACCCATTTTGCTGAAAATCCTCATCTACTTCATTATAGTCCTCAACAAGGTACTGTTGAGATCTATTTTGCTGAGCAGATTGTCCATTTCGTTGATCAAAGTGATTGGAGGGACGATCATTCGTTTGTGGAGGCATAGCACCTCGTCCTCGACCTCTAGAATTCTGCACAAAACCACCACGACCTCTCTGAGCTGCTGCTGCATTATTTTGCGCTAAGATCGGACATTCATTTTTATAATGACCCTCTTTTTTACAATACGCACACTGATTCCACTGGTATTGAGGTCTCGATGAGCCATAATCTGTCCTTTGGTACGAACCTTGCTGCGTATTAGTCTGATTCGTACGAGGCGGATACGCCTGCTGCAAAAGAACTTTAGTTTTTAAATCTTTCGTTTTCTTCTCTGATTTTTCCTTTTCCTCTTTATCCCTATTTTCATAGTACTGTGCAGTCGCAAGTATTTGCGCTGTCGTAGATACAGCCCAAGCACTTTCTGAGTCTTTTAATTTATTGCATAATTCGGGTAACAAATTATGCACAAATTTATCGACAAACAGTCTTTGCCCTCCTTCTGTACTCATGTCCTGACCACTATGATCTACAAAAGTCTCTTCAAACCTCGTGAAGAAGTCGGAGACACTTTCGTCTTTCTTCTGCCTGCATGCTGACAGCTTGTTCCAATTCACACGCAATGCTGGCATCAGAGTCTTCATTAGATCAATTATTCTACCTGGAAGATTAGCGATTAGAGGTTCGGGTTTCGCACCACCTATTTGCTGACCATCTGCTGCAGTGATAGCTGCCCAATCACCACCTAAAGCAGCTTGATGATCCTCTCTACGAATTTTAGCCCACACTGGTTGCGGAACTACGTTACCAAACAACATATCGATGTCGGCTAAGTTCATTATACAAGCCTCAACTGTCTGTGTTAATTCCTTGTAATATCCGGCTGGATTTTTACGTGGATCTGGCAAGGCCTGTTTCACCGCTAACACTTCAGCTCGCTTCCATGGAATGTGTATCCACACTCGTTGGAACTGTGCTGGAGCAGCTGCAATTCCTGCATTATCATCACGTTGTATTGCTTCGCGCCAGATTGGAGGAACCTCCCTCATAGGATATTGGCGACTTAGCTTCATTTTACCTTTTTCTAAGTCTCTCGGTGAACGAAGAGATGGATCATTCCTAAAACTTAAAATAAGTTCCATCGCTTCCTTTATATTCTCACCCACTATCATTCCAGCAGCGAACTCTTTTTGAACTCTAATTAAATCTTCCAAATCTGATTCGACATCATCTTCTTCTATTTCCTCACGTAACAACGAGCACATCTCATCAAAGACGTACCGTTGCGTTGGTTCCTTCCATTGCATAAATGTGTCTAACACATCTCTCGTACTATATCTTCTACTCTTCGAAATCCATCTGAGAGCCGTGGAATCCAAAATTCCCCGTTCCTCAGTACTTGGAAGCTGACTCCGTCTCTGAACAGAGTCAGGAGTAGGAGTCTTAATTAAAGTTTTATATAAAGGAGACAGCATATTAGTAACAGAATCAGTGGTTCTTCGACGAACAGAAAGTGGAGTTAGCACACTCGCAGACATAGAGAACGCAGGAGAGGTAGGAATAGATAACGGAACAGTAGGAGTATCGAGGAAAATAGTTTGTGGAGCAGTAGGTACAGAAGTAGGTATAGAGACTGGCAGTGCAGGAAGAGGAGGAGCTGTAGGAACATTCACATTCATCACAGGAGGTACAGGAACTTGATTCTGAGGGACAGGAGCAGGAACACCAGGTTGACCAGCAACCGGCAATTGAACATTCGGGACAAGTGGAGCCGTAGCACCTTGTGCATACGGTGGAGGTGACCTTAACAGATAAGATAGCAGAGGATCGTTTTCGGAATCCTCCAGTATCTTAGCCATTTTCGATGGCAAGGCAGGATAGCACTTGTCAATCGCTAGGTTATGCTCTCTAATTGCTACATCTATGGCTTTCTCACACTCGTTAGCCTGCAACTGTTTAGCCGCTTGCTCTAGAGTTAACTCTTCTTGTTCTTTCTGTTCTTTCTTCAACCTTTTCATTTCTCTCTGTTTGGATTCTTTTCGCCAGTAACGGAAAGAATCAAACATTGCCGGCCGGGCTTTCTTCTTGAACAATTTCGCTTCTAAGTTGTCGAGAATCTCTGGTTCAAAACTACCATGCAGTGGCCAACTAAGGACACCATCCTTCTTACAATAACGGACCCATACCTCATTATAAGATATAGGACCCACGCCATGCTTACAATATAAATCATATAGGGGAGTCCCAATCGGAGGAACCAGACATGAGTCCTCCAATCGTGAGTCACGGTTGCAACCAAAACAAGACAACATTTTCCGACTTACCATTTTTAGTCCGGAACACAAAACAAACAAAACACGGAACAAATATGTGCACTCGAACCAAGAACTTAGGCCTACCAAAACGAACTGATGTATCGATACCCAAACTAAACCAAATAGATTATCGTAACTAGAACAACCAGTGATAATCTTACAAAACCAAACCAAACCAAGAACCGATCAAGGATTTCAACAATCCTCACAAAAGTAACCAGCTAGCTATCACTAAATACTTAACTGAGTCACTGAAGACGTCACCAAGGAGAAACCCGTCACGTTTCGCTGTACTAAGGACTGCACCTCGGGTCCAAGACAGGGCGACGGTCAAGGCAACGGCCCACTGCAGCCGTCCTGAACGGGAAACCCTTGTGGAAGAGAACTTCGGGCCACTTTTGCGATATGCCGGGATCGATGAAGTGGGGCGCCTCCCTCAGGAATCTTCACACGAAGCTTCTCGAACTCTTCAGGCTTTTGGACCGGTACCGAATGACGTCGCCCCACGTTGGGCGCCAATTGGAGTTCTGGACTTTTTGGTTCCGTCCAGAGGTGTCAGGGAACAACACCCAAAGACCCCGGAGTTCCACCTGCCTTGGTGCACAAATGAACAGAAACACGGGCTTCTCGATGGTGGCGTCAAAGACCAAAAGTTTATTACTGCAGGGACACAGAAGTCACAGATACTACACACGGGCAGTAACCAGGAGCCTGTTCAATTTGTGCAAAGCGGGTTGCTCCTTATATACTAAATTTTAAGCTGGGGGCGAATTCTTTACATGTAATACATTCCCAAAACCTTTGTGTCTAAAACAATAAATATTTGGCGTTACACAGGAACCGTCGATAATATCTGAGGCCAAACATTGCGAAGAGAGGGGTTCCCACTAGTTTGTCACAATTCCCTGTCAATATTGCATTCAGGACCCGGACCGCCTCATCGTAAAGTTCGTTACCTCCCCCTAATAAAGATTCAGAAAGAAAGAAACAGAGTCAGGTGTGGAAGATAGAAAAGTGGGATAAGGGATGTTTGTGGGTTGTAAATGGGCAAGGCTACCGGCTTCGGCCGCCTAATCATGATCAGGACAATGGACACGAAGACCAGTTTGGCAGGACTGGCCTCGGGCAGAGGAGGTAGCCTTTGTCGAGTCATGCAGCTACAGCGTGATCTGGTTTAAGGTGCACGTGTCATGAAAGAGGTGAATCTCCGGCTAAGGTTACGTGTCCTTAATCGAAATGAAGTGATCAGAGGCTATTGCATATGTGAGGGCAAGAAACACAAGATGGCGGCCATGATCTAAGATGGATGCCGTGGGTAGATCAGAAATGTGTTTATAAAAGGAGAGCTCTTGCTCGTAGCATAGCGAAAACACCAGGATATACTAAATGGATCATTTGCGGTTCGCTGATACCAATATTATGCATTTCCGACAAACTTGAAAACACGGGTTCAAATCGTCACGGAACCGTCACGGAACCTCAGACCCTCCTTTTGCCCTTACATAGGCAATTACTCAGTCTATGTCAGAATCTAGTTCTATGCTCATCAGGTCAGTGACATGCTGTTGTATCATCATCCTTTCTCGTGTCTTTTCTCCAAACTTAGGTGGCTTTCTGAGACAAGTTGCAGCACAAAGACTACACAGAGCAGGACCACATTGGATAATCAGACAACATGAGAATAGGAACACTAAGATGACACCAATGACCATTAGAACCTTCCATCCCCACGCTGATATCAGAGTCCAAAACCACTCCATGAAGGACCAGTTTCCCTTGTCTACATGTATGGAGTCTGAAATCTTGTGCAACTTAGAGATCGCCTCATAGACTGTTGGAGCATTATTAGGAATAAAGACACAGCAGCTCGATTGGATCATTCTGCATACCCCACCTCGATCTGCAAGTATAACGTCTAGAACCATATGGTTCTGCAACGTCATGAGCCTATCCGCCTGAAGCTCAGCTGTCAGATTGCTAAGGGCACCAGCAGTTTCGGTAATAGTAGATTCAACTACCCGTGTTAGCTGACGTATGTTTCTACTATTAGCCATAGGCCCCCAGAACGGAAGGAAGCCTTTGAAGAAGTCTCCAGCTTCCTGACCAGCGGTATCTTCCTTGCTGAAGACACCTCTCGCTACTCTGGTTCTGTGGTAATCAGATGAAGCAGTGTATGTCGGAGGCAACAATCGAGCAATATAACATGATCCTGAAAAGTCGGCAGGCAACCATGTATAAGCTCTGTCTCGACAAATGAAGTAGGTACCCCTAGCAGTAAGAAAGGCAGGGGAAGAGTTAGCCGGAAACACGTAAGTCTCTACGCACTCACTCCTCCCTAGCTGAGCTCTCGGATTTCTCCCATTACCTTGCAAACAGACCTGACCTCGGTGAGGTACGACCCAGATTGGAGTTGAGCTTTTACGCTTGCTTTCTCCTAAACTAAGGCGATACTCTGAAGTATTCCAACTTAAATATACTCGCAATTCGTCTCTAGGGTAAGATGGAGTATTATTGACGTCCTTGACCATGTCAATAATTCCCTGGACTAAGGCTTTGTTGGCAGAGTTATATTTAGTGGAACGCGGTGGACGTGGAGGATAGGTTTCAAGGGCATAAGCAAAGATGGTTTGGAAGGCCTGAAATGATCCATTATAGCTGTAAGGCAAAACCAGATAGGGAATACCTTTATCCATAGTGTGGGGTATCAAGCCACACACCCAGCAGTCTGTAGTGTTAACTACCAGTTGGTGTTGGTGTAAGAGCTGTACAAAAGTGTTGTTGGTGAACTCTGAGCGTCTGGCTTGCTCATGTTCCGGAAACGAGTGAAAAGAGTGTATAGAAGAAACAGTAGAAATAGCAGGATCAAGGGGAGGTACTGTAGAAACTGGTACAAAAATTAAATTTATACTAAAGACGATTCCACCCACCAATGTTGCTAAAACAATCAAAAATGTAATGGCACATTGCATCAAAAAGCATCTGCTATGAAGAATTCTATTAAGTCTGTTTCTGCGAACATAAATCACATTCTCTCGTTGCAGCGCAGGAAGCTCCATCTTCTACAATCCGCTCGCGACCACTGATGATGTGTACGTAGATGAAAATGCCTCTATCAGCCCTGGGAGTTCCCAGAACCAACAGAAAGATCGACCTTGTGTCAGACCCCTGCAAATTCAAACTAGGCACACAGCCACGACCCTACGGCTACCCAGACGGCAAGGCAATAGCAAAAAACAATAAACAATAGCAAACTTCCTGGCTGAAGGCAAAGGTTCAATATATATCAAAATCACAATATGCAGTTGCCTGCTTTATTTGTCCATTTTATGGCTTCTTAGGTTATATCTCTGCTTCGCTGGTACTGTCTGATCGGAAAATAGGGTATCACTAGCAGCTGTTGCAGAGTTTAAGTTCGCAGATAGCAAAGTTTCTTCTGATGCTGGAGACAAATGTTCAGTGTTCAAAGGAGTCTTTTCAGGAGGAGAGTCGGATTTTGAAGTGTCAGTAATCAATTCGGCATCGCTGAAAGAGATGAACTTCGGTGTGCTTTCAGATTCGGAGGCACCAATTCCCTTTTTCACCCAGTCGTCGTAAGGGAGCGGCAAAGGAACACGCTTAACATGAGATGCGTGTATCCAGTGCTTACGGCCAGCTACACGAACTGCTGTCCTCGTTGCCAGTAAGATCTGAAAAGGCCCCACAAATCTCGGCTGAAGGTTCTTCGTCCTTGCGAAGTTCTTGATGACAACCAGATCTCCTGGTTTCAGCTGATGCCCTGGACTCTCCGGAGGTTTTGGCAAAGCATCGAAAACCTGTTGATGAATAAGACTCAATTTAGCAGTCAAGTCGTAAAGGTAGTCTATCAACATAGGATATTCTATGGAGCAAAATTCTTTAGGCCTTGGTACACCCCAGATATTTGCCGGGCGACCAAAGACTATCTCGTAAGGACTAAGCCCTATTCTAGAATGTACTGTTGCTCTCGTTGATAACAAGGCCAAAGGAAGTGCGTCTGGCCAGGCTAAACCTGTGGATGCTTGTATTTTGGCTATTTTCAGCTTGAGGGTGCGATTGTAACCCTCGACTAAACCAGCAGACTGGGGATGGTTTGCACTGTGAAATTTCTGTTTCAATCCTAGGCCGGCACACACACTCTACATAACTTTCCCTATAAACTCACTTCCGTTATCTGACCATACAATCCGTGGCATTCCATATCTAGGAAAAAATTCTTTGAGAAGAATTTTGGCAGTTGATAGGGCAGTATTGTCCTTCAATGGATATGCTTCTATCCACCTGGAAAAAGCACAGACTACCACCAGGACATACTTCAAATTATTGCAGCGCTCCATGTGAATGAAGTCTAACTGAATCACTTCAAAGGGGCAGGAAGGAGGAGCGAAATGACCAGCTGGAGTTGGAGTTCCCTTGCCAGGATTATGCATCAAACATACCATACAATTTTTCACCACTCTCTCTGCACACTTACTGATTCCCTCATTCTTCCAGACCGGAGCTAACATCTTACATATCCCTTTAGAACTTATATGCGCTACTCCATGCGCCATCGTCACTACTGCAAGCACATACGCATCGGGCAACATCCAACGCTGCTGTTCTGTCAAATCAATCCAACATCCATTCGAGTCCAACTTGCCCGTACTTTCTCTCCATACACGTTTCTCTTCCTCAGTTGCTTCTTTCTGAATTTCTTTCACACTTTCCATAGTATCCTCACACATTCCAGACTCAGCAATCCATCTTGCAGACGTAGCAACATACATTCTACTCATCGTGTCTCTAGCTGTCTGTTTAGCAATTTCGTCAGCAAAAGCATTCCCTCGACCAACATCATCCGTGATTGCTTTATGAGCACTGCACTTTACAATCGCAACTTCAGTTGGTAAGGTTAGAGATTCCAACAAGTCGTCAACTAGCTGACCATGTTGGATCTTAGTCCCATGGGACGTAATGAAACCTCTTTCTCTCCACAACCGGCCAAAACTATGGGCCACGCCAAATGCGTACTGACTATCTGTAAACACATTCACTCTCTTTCCCTCAGCTAAAACACACGCTCTCGTTAGAGCTATCAATTCTGCAGCTTGGGCAGAATTCTGACTCACTCTTGCAGTCTCCACAATCGTCTTCAAAGTCGTTACTGCGTAAGCAGCAGTCACATCACCATTCTCCAATTTAAAACATGACCCGTCCACATACAGCGTACCATCCGGATCTGATAGCGGAGTATCTTTTAAATCAATGCGTCCTTTTGTCTCTTCCTCCGTTTTGAAACAGCAATCATGTGGCTCGGAATCACTCGACTCTTGATCAGTCGGCAACAATGTTGCTGGATTCAATACATTGCATCTTTTGATCTGAATATGACTCGCTAGTAATGTCAGCTCGTAACCAGATAATCTCGCACTAGTAAGATGTTGTGTTTTCGTTCGGTTCATGAGTGTATCCACTGCATGAGGAACCATGACCACTAGCATGTTATTCATCACCAAACCAGCAGATTGTCGAATGGAAGCTGCAGCTGCCGCTGTAGCTCTCAAACAACTAGGCAACGCTCTAGCTACCGGATCTAATGTTGATGAAAAATACGCACAAGGGCGTTGTTTATCACCAAACTTCTGTGTCAGAACACTTAACGCGCACCCTTCTCTTTCGTGAACGTAGAGCGTGAATGGCTTACTGTAATCGGGTGTACCCAATACAGGAGCTGAACACAATGCTTTTCGTAATTCAGTAAAACTCTCTTGGCATTCATCAGACCATGGCACCGGACTCGGAACATTTTTCCCAGTCAAAGCTACCAATGGTTTCGCTAAAAGAGAAAAATTTGGGATCCACTGCCTACAGTAAGAGGTAATACCTAGAAAGGCACGTACTTCTCTCTGTGTGCGTGGAACACTCATCTGCGTAATTGCTTTTATTCTTTCTGGGGTCAACTTCCTTCCCTCCTTTGACAAGAGATGACCTAGGTAGGTCACTTCTTGGCAGCAGTATTGCATTTTGGAAGGTGACACCTTGTGATTCAATTTAGACAAATGATGTAATAGGGAAATTGTAGCTGCTTTGCAAGTTTCCTTGTCATCGGCGGCCACTAGAAGATCGTCTACGTACTGTACTAGGGCAGAACCTGGAGGAAGGACAAAGGAATCTAACTGGCTTTTTAATGCTTGACTGTAAATGTATGGGCTCTCACAATAGCCTTGTGGAGCGCGTTTAAATCTGAAACTTCGACCTTCTAGACAGAAGCCGAAAATATCCCTACTTTCTTCGGCTATCGGAATGCTGAAAAAGGCATTCTTTAGGTCAATAACTGAGAACCATGTGGCTGTGGCAGGAATCAATGTTAACAAGGCAGTAATGTCTGACACCACAGGAAACTGCGGGACTACAATCTTATTAACTTCTCTAAGGTCTATGACAAACCTGTACACTGGAGGTTTTGTAGGATCAGTTCGCTTCAGAATCGGCAATACAGGACTGTTACAGACATTTCCTCTAGTTTCTTCAACCACACCTTTCTTAATCAAATCTTGCACAATCAATAAAAGTGCACGCTCTCCTTCACTAGATATTTTATATTGGGGGATTCTTGGAAATTTTACATTTGTTTTCAAAGTTACCACATACGGTGGAATTTCTAGGAGACCTACATCATTAGGACCAGTCGCCCAAAGAGAATCAGGGAGTGAATGTAGCTCTGGCGGGAGTGCGTCCATTGACAAGTACATCGGAGAGGTGATATTTTTACCCAATGTAAGCTGTACTCCTTCCGGAGAACAGTACAATGTCGCATATAGTCGTTTTAACAAATCTAAACCAAGCAGATTTTCATTACAACCTGTCGTCAAAATCAGGGGTGCTTTCAATTGGCATGGTCCAACAGAAATAGACAAAGGACCAGATATCGGGTTGTAAACAGGGGCGCCTGAAAAACCTACGGAAACATTTGTTGAGCCGGACAAAGGTGCGCCAGGGAGTTTCGCATGAATGATAGAACTTTTTGCGGCACCAGTATCCAACAGAAACGGTTCGACTACACCTGATGTTGCTACTGCGACATAAGGCCCACTCTGATCCACTGGAACTGATACTACTCCCTCTCTCTGTCCATGGCTGTCCTAGTACCCATTTTGCTGAAAATCCTCATCTACTTCATTATAGTCCTCAACAAGGTACTGTTGAGATCTATTTTGCTGAGCAGATTGTCCATTTCGTTGATCAAAGTGATTGGAGGGACGATCATTCGTTTGTGGAGGCATAGCACCTCGTCCTCGACCTCTAGAATTCTGCACAAAACCACCACGACCTCTCTGAGCTGCTGCTGCATTATTTTGCGCTAAGATCGGACATTCATTTTTATAATGACCCTCTTTTTTACAATACGCACACTGATTCCACTGGTATTGAGGTCTCGATGAGCCATAATCTGTCCTTTGGTACGAACCTTGCTGCGTATTAGTCTGATTCGTACGAGGCAGATACGCCTGCTGCAAAAGAACTTTAGTTTTTAAATCTTTCGTTTTCTTCTCTGATTTTTCCTTTTCCTCTTTATCCCTATTTTCATAGTACTGTGCAGTCGCAAGTATTTGCGCTGTCGTAGATACAGCCCAAGCACTTTCTGAGTCTTTTAATTTATTGCATAATTCGGGTAACAAATTATGCACAAATTTATCGACAAACAGTCTTTGCCCTCCTTCTGTACTCATGTCCTGACCACTATGATCTACAAAAGTCTCTTCAAACCTCGTGAAGAAGTCGGAGACACTTTCGTCTTTCTTCTGCCTGCATGCTGACAGCTTGTTCCAATTCACACGCAATGCTGGCATCAGAGTCTTCATTAGATCAATTATTCTACCTGGAAGATTAGCGATTAGAGGTTCGGGTTTCGCACCACCTATTTGCTGACCATCTGCTGCAGTGATAGCTGCCCAATCACCACCTAAAGCAGCTTGATGATCCTCTCTACGAATTTTAGCCCACACTGGTTGCGGAACTACGTTACCAAACAACATATCGATGTCGGCTAAGTTCATTATACAAGCCTCAACTGTCTGTGTTAATTCCTTGTAATATCCGGCTGGATTTTTACGTGGATCTGGCAAGGCCTGTTTCACCGCTAACACTTCAGCTCGCTTCCATGGAATGTGTATCCACACTCGTTGGAACTGTGCTGGAGCAGCTGCAATTCCTGCATTATCATCACGTTGTATTGCTTCGCGCCAGATTGGAGGAACCTCCCTCATAGGATATTGGCGACTTAGCTTCATTTTACCTTTTTCTAAGTCTCTCGGTGAACGAAGAGATGGATCATTCCTAAAACTTAAAATAAGTTCCATCGCTTCCTTTATATTCTCACCCACTATCATTCCAGCAGCGAACTCTTTTTGAACTCTAATTAAATCTTCCAAATCTGATTCGACATCATCTTCTTCTATTTCCTCACGTAACAACGAGCACATCTCATCAAAGACGTACCGTTGCGTTGGTTCCTTCCATTGCATAAATGTGTCTAACACATCTCTCGTACTATATCTTCTACTCTTCGAAATCCATCTGAGAGCCGTGGAATCCAAAATTCCCCGTTCCTCAGTACTTGGAAGCTGACTCCGTCTCTGAACAGAGTCAGGAGTAGGAGTCTTAATTAAAGTTTTATATAAAGGAGACAGCATATTAGTAACAGAATCAGTGATTCTTCGACGAACAGAAAGTGGAGTTAGCACACTCGCAGACATAGAGAACGCAGTAGAGGTAGGAATAGATAACGGAACAGTAGGAGTATCGAGGAAAATAGTTTGTGGAGCAGTAGGTACAGAAGTAGGTATAGAGACTGGCAGTGCAGGAAGAGGAGGAGCTGTAGGAACATTCACATTCATCACAGGAGGTACAGGAACTTGATTCTGAGGGACAGGAGCAGGAACACCAGGTTGACCAGCAACCGGCAATTGAACATTCGGGACAAGTGGAGCCGTAGCACCTTGTGCATACGGTGGAGGTGACCTTAACAGATAAGATAGCAGAGGATCGTTTTCGGAATCCTCCAGTATCTTAGCCATTTTCGATGGCAAGGCAGGATAGCACTTGTCAATCGCTAGGTTATGCTCTCTAATTGCTACATCTATGGCTTTCTCACACTCGTTAGCCTGCAACTGTTTAGCCGCTTGCTCTAGAGTTAACTCTTCTTGTTCTTTCTGTTCTTTCTTCAACCTTTTCATTTCTCTCTGTTTGGATTCTTTTCGCCAGTAACGGAAAGAATCAAACATTGCCGGCCGGGCTTTCTTCTTGAACAATTTCGCTTCTAAGTTGTCGAGAATCTCTGGTTCAAAACTACCATGCAGTGGCCAACTAAGGACACCATCCTTCTTACAATAACGGACCCATACCTCATTATAAGATATAGGACCCACGCCATGCTTACAATATAAATCATATAGGGGAGTCCCAATCGGAGGAACCAGACATGAGTCCTCCAATCTTGAGTCACGGTTGCAACCAAAACAAGACAACATTTTCCGACTTACCATTTTTAGTCCGGAACACAAAACAAACAAAACACGGAACAAATATGTGCACTCGAACCAAGAACTTAGGCCTACCAAAACGAACTGATGTATCGATACCCAAACTAAACCAAATAGATTATCGTAACTAGAACAACCAGTGATAATCTTACAAAACCAAACCAAACCAAGAACCGATCAAGGATTTCAACAATCCTCACAAAAGTAACCAGCTAGCTATCACTAAATACTTAACTGAGTCACTGAAGACGTCACCAAGGAGAAACCCGTCACGTTTCGCTGTACTAAGGACTGCACCTCGGGTCCAAGACAGGGCGACGGTCAAGGCAACGGCCCACTGCAGCCATCCTGAACGGGAAACCCTCGTGGAAGAGAACTTCGGGCCACTTTTGCGATATGCCGGGATCGATGAAGTGGGGCGCCTCCCTCAGGAATCTTCACACGAAGCTTCTCGAACTCTTCAGGCTTTTGGACCGGTACCGAATGACGTCGCCCCACATTGGGCGCCAATTGGAGTTCTGGACTTTTTGGTTCCGTCCAGAGGTGTCAGGGAACAACACCCAAAGACCCCGGAGTTCCACCTGCCTTGGTGCACAAATGAACAGAAACACGGGCTTCTCGATGGTGGCGTCAAAGACCAAAAGTTTATTACTGCAGGGACACAGAAGTCACAGTAACTACACACGGGCAGTAACCAGGAGCCTGTTCAATTTGTACAAAGCGGGTTGCTCCTTATATACTAAATTTTAAGCTGGGGGCGAATTCTTTACATGTAATACATTCCCAAAACCTTTGTGTCTAAAACAATAAATATTTGGCGTTACACAGGAACCGTCGATAATATCTGAGGCCAAACATTGCGACGAGAGGGGTTCCCACTAGTTTGTCACAATTCCCTGTCAATATTGCATTCAGGACCCGGACCGCCTCATCGTAAAGTTCGTTACCTCCCCCTAATAAAGATTCAGAAAGAAAGAAACAGAGTCAGGTGTGGAAGATAGAAAAGTGGGATAAGGGATGTTTGTGGGTTGTAAATGGGCAAGGCTACCGGCTTCGGCCGCCTAATCATGATCAGGACAATGGACACGAAGACCAGTTTGGCAGGACTGGCCTCGGGCAGAGGAGGTAGCCTTTGTCGAGTCATGCAGCTACAGCGTGATCTGGTTTAAGGTGCACGTGTCATGAAAGAGGTGAATCTCCGGCTAAGGTTACGTGTCCTTAATCGAAATGAAGTGATCAGAGGCTATTGCATATGTGAGGGCAAGAAACACAAGATGGCGGCCATGATCTAAGATGGATGCCGTGGGTAGATCAGAAATGTGTTTATAAAAGGAGAGCTCTTGCTCGTAGCATAGCGAAAACACCAGGATATACTAAATGGATCATTTGCGGTTCGCTGATACCAATATTATGCATTTCCGACAAACTTGAAAACACGGGTTCAAATCGTCACGGAACCGTCACGGAACCTCAGACCCTCCTTTTGCCCTTACATAGGCAATTACTCAGTCTATGTCAGAATCTAGTTCTATGCTCATCAGGTCAGTGACATGCTGTTGTATCATCATCCTTTCTCGTGTCTTTTCTCCAAACTTAGGTGGCTTTCTGAGACAAGTTGCAGCACAAAGACTACACAGAGCAGGACCACATTGGATAATCAGACAACATGAGAATAGGAACACTAAGATGACACCAATGACCATTAGAACCTTCCATCCCCACGCTGATATCAGAGTCCAAAACCACTCCATGAAGGACCAGTTTCCCTTGTCTACATGTATGGAGTCTGAAATCTTGTGCAACTTAGAGATCGCCTCATAGACTGTTGGAGCATTATTAGGAATAAAGACACAGCAGCTCGATTGGATCATTCTGCATACCCCACCTCGATCTGCAAGTATAACGTCTAGAACCATACGGTTCTGCAACGTCATGAGCCTATCCGCCTGAAGCTCAGCTGTCAGATTGCTAAGGGCACCAGCAGTTTCGGTAATAGTAGATTCAACTACCCGTGTTAGCTGACGTATGTTTCTACTATTAGCCATAGGCCCCCAGAACGGAAGGAAGCCTTTGAAGAAGTCTCCAGCTTCCTGACCAGCGGTATCTTCCTTGCTGAAGACACCTCTCGCTACTCTGGTTCTGTGGTAATCAGATGAAGCAGTGTATGTCGGAGGCAACAATCGAGCAATATAACATGATCCTGAAAAGTCGGCAGGCAACCATGTATAAGCTCTGTCTCGACAAATGAAGTAGGTACCCCTAGCAGTAAGAAAGGCAGGGGAAGAGTTAGCCGGAAACACGTAAGTCTCTACGCACTCACTCCTCCCTAGCTGAGCTCTCGGATTTCTCCCATTACCTTGCAAACAGACCTGACCTCGGTGAGGTACGACCCAGATTGGAGTTGAGCTTTTACGCTTGCTTTCTCCTAAACTAAGGCGATACTCTGAAGTATTCCAACTTAAATATACTCGCAATTCGTCTCTAGGGTAAGATGGAGTATTATTGACGTCCTTGACCATGTCAATAATTCCCTGGACTAAGGCTTTGTTGGCAGAGATATATTTAGTGGAACGCGGTGGACGTGGAGGATAGGTTTCAAGGGCATAAGCAAAGATGGTTTGGAAGGCCTGAAATGATCCATTATAGCTGTAAGGCAAAACCAGATAGGGAATACCTTTATCCATAGTGTGGGGTATCAAGCCACACACCCAGCAGTCTGTAGTGTTAACTACCAGTTGGTGTTGGTGTAAGAGCTGTACAAAAGTGTTGTTGGTGAACTCTGAGCGTCTGGCTTGCTCATGTTCCGGAAACGAGTGAAAAGAGTGTATAGAAGAAACAGTAGAAATAGCAGGATCAAGGGGAGGTACTGTAGAAACTGGTACAAAAATTAAATTTATACTAAAGACGATTCCACCCACCAATGTTGCTAAAACAATCAAAAATGTAATGGCACATTGCATCAAAAAGCATCTGCTATGAAGAATTCTATTAAGTCTGTTTCTGCGAACATAAATCACATTCTCTCGTTGCAGCGCAGGAAGCTCCATCTTCTACAATCCGCTCGCGACCACTGATGATGTGTACGTAGATGAAAATGCCTCTATCAGCCCTGGGAGTTCCCAGAACCAACAGAAAGATCGACCTTGTGTCAGACCCCTGCAAATTCAAACTAGGCACACAGCCACGACCCTACGGCTACCCAGACGGCAAGGCAATTTTAAAAACAATAAACAATAGCAAACTTCCTGGCTGAAGGCAAAGGTTCAATATATATCAAAATCACAATATGCAGTTGCCTGCTTTATTTGTCCATTTTATGGCTTCTTAGGTTATATCTCTGCTTCGCTGGTACTGTCTGATCGGAAAATAGGGTATCACTAGCAGCTGTTGCAGAGTTTAAGTTCGCAGATAGCAAAGTTTCTTCTGATGCTGGAGACAAATGTTCAGTGTTCAAAGGAGTCTTTTCAGGAGGAGAGTCGGATTTTGAAGTGTCAGTAATCAATTCGGCATCGCTGTAAGAGATGAACTTCGGTGTGCTTTCAGATTCGGAGGCACCAATTCCCTTTTTCACCCAGTCGTCGTAAGGGAGCGGCAAAGGAACACGCTTAACATGAGATGCGTGTATCCAGTGCTTACGGCCAGCTACACGAACTGCTGTCCTCGTTGCCAGTAAGATCTGAAAAGGCCCCACAAATCTCGGCTGAAGGTTCTTCGTCCTCGCGAAGTTCTTGATGACAACCAGATCTCCTGGTTTCAGCTGATGCCCTGGACTCTCCGGAGGTTTTGGCAAAGCATCGAAAACCTGTTGATGAATAAGACTCAATTTAGCAGTCAAGTCGTAAAGGTAGTCTATCAACATAGGATATTCTATGGAGCAAAATTCTTTAGGCCTTGGTACACCCCAGATATTTGCCGGGCGACCAAAGACTATCTCGTAAGGACTAAGCCCTATTCTAGAATGTACTGTTGCTCTCGTTGATAACAAGGCCAAAGGAAGCGCGTCTGGCCAGGCTAAACCTGTGGATGCTTGTATTTTGGCTATTTTCAGCTTGAGGGTGCCATTGTAACCCTCGACTAAACCAGCAGACTGGGGATGGTTTGCACTGTGAAATTTCTGTTTCAATCCTAGGCCGGCACACACACTCTGCATAACTTTCCCTATAAACTCACTTCCGTTATCTGACCATACAATCCGTGGCATTCCATATCTAGGAAAAAATTCTTTGAGAAGAATTTTGGCAGTTGATAGGGCAGTATTGTCCTTCAATGGATATGCTTCTATCCACCTGGAAAAAGCACAGACTACCACCAGGACATACTTCAAATTATTGCAGCGCTCCATGTGAATGAAGTCTAACTGAATCACTTCAAAGGGGCAGGAAGGAGGAGCGAAATGACCAGCTGGAGTTGGAGTTCCCTTGCCAGGATTATGCATCAAACATACCATACAATTTTTCACCACTCTCTCTGCACACTTACTGATTCCCTCATTCTTCCAGACCGGAGCTAACATCTTACATATCCCTTTAGAACTTATATGCGCTACTCCATGCGCCATCATCACTACTGCAAGCACATACGCATCGGGCAACATCCAACGCTGCTGTTCTGTCAAATCAATCCAACATCCATTCGAGTCCAACTTGCCCGTACTTTCTCTCCATACACGTTTCTCTTCCTCAGTTGCTTCTTTCTGAATTTCTTTCACACTTTCCATAGTATCCTCACACATTCCAGACTCAGCAATCCATCTTGCAGACGTAGCAACATACATTCTACTCATCGTGTCTCTAGCTGTCTGTTTAGCAATTTCGTCAGCAAAAGCATTCCCTCGACCAACATCATCCGTGATTGCTTTATGAGCACTGCACTTTACAATCGCAACTTCAGTTGGTAAGGTTAGAGATTCCAACAAGTCGTCAACTAGCTGACCATGTTGGATCTTAGTCCCATGGGACGTAATGAAACCTCTTTCTCTCCACAACCGGCCAAAACTATGGGCCACGCCAAATGCGTACTGACTATCTGTAAACACATTCACTCTCTTTCCCTCAGCTAAAACACACGCTCTCGTTAGAGCTATCAATTCTGCAGCTTGGGCAGAATTCTGACTCACTCTTGCAGTCTCCACAATCGTCTTCAAAGTCGTTACTGCGTAAGCAGCAGTCACATCACCATTCTCCAATTTAAAACATGACCCGTCCACATACAGCGTACCATCCGGATCTGATAGCGGAGTATCTTTTAAATCAATGCGTCCTTTTGTCTCTTCCTCCGTTTTGAAACAGCAATCATGTGGCTCGGAATCACTCGACTCTTGATCAGTCGGCAACAATGTTGCTGGATTCAATACATTGCATCTTTTGATCTGAATATGACTCGCTAGTAATGTCAGCTCGTAACCAGATAATCTCGCACTAGTAAGATGTTGTGTCTTCGTTCGGTTCATGAGTGTATCCACTGCATGAGGAACCATGACCACTAGCATGTTATTCATCACCAAACCAGCAGATTGTCGAATGGAAGCTGCAGCTGCCGCTGTAGCTCTCAAACAACTAGGCAACGCTCTAGCTACCGGATCTAATGTTGATGAAAAATACGCACAAGGGCGTTGTTTATCACCAAACTTCTGTGTCAGAACACTTAACGCGCACCCTTCTCTTTCGTGAACGTAGAGCGTGAATGGCTTACTGTAATCGGGTGTACCCAATACAGGAGCTGAACACAATGCTTTTCGTAATTCAGTAAAACTCTCTTGGCATTCATCAGACCATGGCACCGGACTCGGAACATTTTTCCCAGTCAAAGCTACCAATGGTTTCGCTAAAAGAGAAAAATTTGGGATCCACTGCCTACAGTAAGAGGTAATACCTAGAAAGGCACGTACTTCTCTCTGTGTGCGTGGAACACTCATCTGCGTAATTGCTTTTATTCTTTCTGGGGTCAACTTCCTTCCCTCCTTTGACAAGAGATGACCTAGGTAGGTCACTTCTTGGCAGCAGTATTGCATTTTGGAAGGTGACACCTTGTGATTCAATTTAGACAAATGATGTAATAGGGAAATTGTAGCTGCTTTGCAAGTTTCCTTGTCATCGGCGGCCACTAGAAGATCGTCTACGTACTGTACTAGGGCAGAACCTGGAGGAAGGACAAAGGAATCTAACTGGCTTTTTAATGCTTGACTGTAAATGGATGGGCTCTCACAATAGCCTTGTGGAGCGCGTTTAAATCTGAAACTTCGACCTTCTAGACAGAAGCCGAAAATATCCCTACTTTCTTCGGCTATCGGAATGCTGAAAAAGGCATTCTTTAGGTCAATAACTGAGAACCATGTGGCTGTGGCAGGAATCAATGTTAACAAGGCAGTAATGTCTGACACCACAGGAAACTGCGGGACTACAATCTTATTAACTTCTCTAAGGTCTATGACAAACCTGTACACTGGAGGTTTTGTAGGATCAGTTCGCTTCAGAATCGGCAATACAGGACTGTTACAGACATTTCCTCTAGTTTCTTCAACCACACCTTTCTTAATCAAATCTTGCACAATCAATAAAAGTGCACGCTCTCCTTCACTAGATATTTTATATTGGGGGATTCTTGGAAATTTTACATTTGTTTTCAAAGTTACCACATACGGTGGAATTTCTAGGAGACCTACATCATTAGGACCAGTCGCCCAAAGAGAATCAGGGAGTGAATGTAGCTCTGGCGGGAGTGCGTCCATTGACAAGTACATCGGAGAGGTGATATTTTTACCCAATGTAAGCTGTACTCCTTCCGGAGAACAGTACAATGTCGCATATAGTCGTTTTAACAAATCTAAACCAAGCAGATTTTCATTACAACCTGTCGTCAAAATCAGGGGTGCTTTCAATTGGCATGGTCCAACAGAAATAGACAAAGGACCAGATATCGGGTTGGAAACAGGGGCGCCTGAAAAACCTACGGAAACATTTGTTGAGCCGGACAAAGGTGCGCCAGGGAGTTTCGCATGAATGATAGAACTTTTTGCGGCACCAGTATCCAACAGAAACGGTTCGACTACACCTGATGTTGCTACTGCGACATAAGGCCCACTCTGATCCACTGGAACTGATACTACTCCCTCTCTCTGTCCATGGCTGTCCTAGTACCCATTTTGCTGAAAATCCTCATCTACTTCATTATAGTCCTCAACAAGGTACTGTTGAGATCTATTTTGCTGAGCAGATTGTCCATTTCGTTGATCAAAGTGATTGGAGGGACGATCATTCGTTTGTGGAGGCATAGCACCTCGTCCTCGACCTCTAGAATTCTGCACAAAACCACCACGACCTCTCTGAGCTGCTGCTGCATTATTTTGCGCTAAGATCGGACATTCATTTTTATAATGACCCTCTTTTTTACAATACGCACACTGATTCCACTGGTATTGAGGTCTCGATGAGCCATAATCTGTCCTTTGGTACGAACCTTGCTGCGTATTAGTCTGATTCGTACGAGGCGGATACGCCTGCTGCAAAAGAACTTTAGTTTTTAAATCTTTCGTTTTCTTCTCTGATTTTTCCTTTTCCTCTTTATCCCTATTTTCATAGTACTGTGCAGTCGCAAGTATTTGCGCTGTCGTAGATACAGCCCAAGCACTTTCTGAGTCTTTTAATTTATTGCATAATTCGGGTAACAAATTATGCACAAATTTATCGACAAACAGTCTTTGCCCTCCTTCTGTACTCATGTCCTGACCACTATGATCTACAAAAGTCTCTTCAAACCTCGTGAAGAAGTCGGAGACACTTTCGTCTTTCTTCTGCCTGCATGCTGACAGCTTGTTCCAATTCACACGCAATGCTGGCATCAGAGTCTTCATTAGATCAATTATTCTACCTGGAAGATTAGCGATTAGAGGTTCGGGTTTCGCACCACCTATTTGCTGACCATCTGCTGCAGTGATAGCTGCCCAATCACCACCTAAAGCAGCTTGATGATCCTCTCTACGAATTTTAGCCCACACTGGTTGCGGAACTACGTTACCAAACAACATATCGATGTCGGCTAAGTTCATTATACAAGCCTCAACTGTCTGTGTTAATTCCTTGTAATATCCGGCTGGATTTTTACGTGGATCTGGCAAGGCCTGTTTCACCGCTAACACTTCAGCTCGCTTCCATGGAATGTGTATCCACACTCGTTGGAACTGTGCTGGAGCAGCTGCAATTCCTGCATTATCATCACGTTGTATTGCTTCGCGCCAGATTGGAGGAACCTCCCTCATAGGATATTGGCGACTTAGCTTCATTTTACCTTTTTCTAAGTCTCTCGGTGAACGAAGAGATGGATCATTCCTAAAACTTAAAATAAGTTCCATCGCTTCCTTTATATTCTCACCCACTATCATTCCAGCAGCGAACTCTTTTTGAACTCTAATTAAATCTTCCAAATCTGATTCGACATCATCTTCTTCTATTTCCTCACGTAACAACGAGCACATCTCATCAAAGACGTACCGTTGCGTTGGTTCCTTCCATTGCATAAATGTGTCTAACACATCTCTCGTACTATATCTTCTACTCTTCGAAATCCATCTGAGAGCCGTGGAATCCAAAATTCCCCGTTCCTCAGTACTTGGAAGCTGACTCCGTCTCTGAACAGAGTCAGGAGTAGGAGTCTTAATTAAAGTTTTATATAAAGGAGACAGCATATTAGTAACAGAATCAGTGATTCTTCGACGAACAGAAAGTGGAGTTAGCACACTCGCAGACATAGAGAACGCAGTAGAGGTAGGAATAGATAACGGAACAGTAGGAGTATCGAGGAAAATAGTTTGTGGAGCAGTAGGTACAGAAGTAGGTATAGAGACTGGCAGTGCAGGAAGAGGAGGAGCTGTAGGAACATTCACATTCATCACAGGAGGTACAGGAACTTGATTCTGAGGGACAGGAGCAGGAACACCAGGTTGACCAGCAACCGGCAATTGAACATTCGGGACAAGTGGAGCCGTAGCACCTTGTGCATACGGTGGAGGTGACCTTAACAGATAAGATAGCAGAGGATCGTTTTCGGAATCCTCCAGTATCTTAGCCATTTTCGATGGCAAGGCAGGATAGCACTTGTCAATCGCTAGGTTATGCTCTCTAATTGCTACATCTATGGCTTTCTCACACTCGTTAGCCTGCAACTGTTTAGCCGCTTGCTCTAGAGTTAACTCTTCTTGTTCTTTCTGTTCTTTCTTCAACCTTTTCATTTCTCTCTGTTTGGATTCTTTTCGCCAGTAACGGAAAGAATCAAACATTGCCGGCCGGGCTTTCTTCTTGAACAATTTCGCTTCTAAGTTGTCGAGAATCTCTGGTTCAAAACTACCATGCAGTGGCCAACTAAGGACACCATCCTTCTTACAATAACGGACCCATACCTCATTATAAGATATAGGACCCACGCCATGCTTACAATATAAATCATATAGGGGAGTCCCAATCGGAGGAACCAGACATGAGTCCTCCAATCGTGAGTCACGGTTGCAACCAAAACAAGACAACATTTTCCGACTTACCATTTTTAGTCCGGAACACAAAACAAACAAAACACGGAACAAATATGTGCACTCGAACCAAGAACTTAGGCCTACCAAAACGAACTGATGTATCGATACCCAAACTAAACCAAATAGATTATCGTAACTAGAACAACCAGTGATAATCTTACAAAACCAAACCAAACCAAGAACCGATCAAGGATTTCAACAATCCTCACAAAAGTAACCAGCTAGCTATCACTAAATACTTAACTGAGTCACTGAAGACGTCACCAAGGAGAAACCCGTCACGTTTCGCTGTACTAAGGACTGCACCTCGGGTCCAAGACAGGGCGACGGTCAAGGCAACGGCCCACTGCAGCCGTCCTGAACGGGAAACCCTCGTGGAAGAGAACTTCGGGCCACTTTTGCGATATGCCGGGATCGATGAAGTGGGGCGCCTCCCTCAGGAATCTTCACACGAAGCTTCTCGAACTCTTCAGGCTTTTGGACCGGTACCGAATGACGTCGCCCCACGTTGGGCGCCAATTGGAGTTCTGGACTTTTTGGTTCCGTCCAGAGGTGTCAGGGAACAACACCCAAAGACCCCGGAGTTCCACCTGCCTTGGTGCACAAATGAACAGAAACACGGGCTTCTCGATGGTGGCGTCAAAGACCAAAAGTTTATTACTGCAGGGACACAGAAGTCACAGATACTACACACGGGCAGTAACCAGGAGCCTGTTCAATTTGTACAAAGCGGGTTGCTCCTTATATACTAAATTTTAAGCTGGGGGCGAATTCTTTACATGTAATACATTCCCAAAACCTTTGTGTCTAAAACAATAAATATTTGGCGTTACACAGGAACCGTCGATAATATCTGAGGCCAAACATTGCGAAGAGAGGGGTTCCCACTAGTTTGTCACAATTCCCTGTCAATATTGCATTCAGGACCCGGACCGCCTCATCGTAAAGTTCGTTACCTCCCCCTAATAAAGATTCAGAAAGAAAGAAACAGAGTCAGGTGTGGAAGATAGAAAAGTGGGATAAGGGATGTTTGTGGGTTGTAAATGGGCAAGGCTACCGGCTTCGGCCGCCTAATCATGATCAGGACAATGGACACGAAGACCAGTTTGGCAGGACTGGCCTCGGGCAGAGGAGGTAGCCTTTGTCGAGTCATGCAGCTACAGCGTGATCTGGTTTAAGGTGCACGTGTCATGAAAGAGGTGAATCTCCGGCTAAGGTTACGTGTCCTTAATCGAAATGAAGTGATCAGAGGCTATTGCATATGTGAGGGCAAGAAACACAAGATGGCGGCCTTGATCTAAGATGGATGCCGTGGGTAGATCAGAAATGTGTTTATAAAAGGAGAGCTCTTGCTCGTAGCATAGCGAAAACACCAGGATATACTAAATGGATCATTTGCGGTTCGCTGATACCAATATTATGCATTTCCGACAAACTTGAAAACACGGGTTCAAATCGTCACGGAACCGTCACGGAACCTCAGACCCTCCTTTTGCCCTTACATAGGCAATTACTCAGTCTATGTCAGAATCTAGTTCTATGCTCATCAGGTCAGTGACATGCTGTTGTATCATCATCCTTTCTCGTGTCTTTTCTCCAAACTTAGGTGGCTTTCTGAGACAAGTTGCAGCACAAAGACTACACAGAGCAGGACCACATTGGATAATCAGACAACATGAGAATAGGAACACTAAGATGACACCAATGACCATTAGAACCTTCCATCCCCACGCTGATATCAGAGTCCAAAACCACTCCATGAAGGACCAGTTTCCCTTGTCTACATGTATGGAGTCTGAAATCTTGTGCAACTTAGAGATCGCCTCATAGACTGTTGGAGCATTATTAGGAATAAAGACACAGCAGCTCGATTGGATCATTCTGCATACCCCACCTCGATCTGCAAGTATAACGTCTAGAACCATACGGTTCTGCAACGTCATGAGCCTATCCGCCTGAAGCTCAGCTGTCAGATTGCTAAGGGCACCAGCAGTTTCGGTAATAGTAGATTCAACTACCCGTGTTAGCTGACGTATGTTTCTACTATTAGCCATAGGCCCCCAGAACGGAAGGAAGCCTTTGAAGAAGTCTCCAGCTTCCTGACCAGCGGTATCTTCCTTGCTGAAGACACCTCTCGCTACTCTGGTTCTGTGGTAATCAGATGAAGCAGTGTATGTCGGAGGCAACAATCGAGCAATATAACATGATCCTGAAAAGTCGGCAGGCAACCATGTATAAGCTCTGTCTCGACAAATGAAGTAGGTACCCCTAGCAGTAAGAAAGGCAGGGGAAGAGTTAGCCGGAAACACGTAAGTCTCTACGCACTCACTCCTCCCTAGCTGAGCTCTCGGATTTCTCCCATTACCTTGCAAACAGACCTGACCTCGGTGAGGTACGACCCAGATTGGAGTTGAGCTTTTACGCTTGCTTTCTCCTAAACTAAGGCGATACTCTGAAGTATTCCAACTTAAATATACTCGCAATTCGTCTCTAGGGTAAGATGGAGTATTATTGACGTCCTTGACCATGTCAATAATTCCCTGGACTAAGGCTTTGTTGGCAGAGTTATATTTAGTGGAACGCGGTGGACGTGGAGGATAGGTTTCAAGGGCATAAGCAAAGATGGTTTGGAAGGCCTGAAATGATCCATTATAGCTGTAAGGCAAAACCAGATAGGGAATACCTTTATCCATAGTGTGGGGTATCAAGCCACACACCCAGCAGTCTGTAGTGTTAACTACCAGTTGGTGTTGGTGTAAGAGCTGTACAAAAGTGTTGTTGGTGAACTCTGAGCGTCTGGCTTGCTCATGTTCCGGAAACGAGTGAAAAGAGTGTATAGAAGAAACAGTAGAAATAGCAGGATCAAGGGGAGGTACTGTAGAAACTGGTACAAAAATTAAATTTATACTAAAGACGATTCCACCCACCAATGTTGCTAAAACAATCAAAAATGTAATGGCACATTGCATCAAAAAGCATCTGCTATGAAGAATTCTATTAAGTCTGTTTCTGCGAACATAAATCACATTCTCTCGTTGCAGCGCAGGAAGCTCCATCTTCTACAATCCGCTCGCGACCACTGATGATGTGTACGTAGATGAAAATGCCTCTATCAGCCCTGGGAGTTCCCAGAACCAACAGAAAGATCGACCTTGTGTCAGACCCCTGCAAATTCAAACTAGGCACACAGCCACGACCCTACGGCTACCCAGACGGCAAGGCAATTTTAAAAACAATAAACAATAGCAAACTTCCTGGCTGAAGGCAAAGGTTCAATATATATCAAAATCACAATATGCAGTTGCCTGCTTTATTTGTCCATTTTATGGCTTCTTAGGTTATATCTCTGCTTCGCTGGTACTGTCTGATCGGAAAATAGGGTATCACTAGCAGCTGTTGCAGAGTTTAAGTTCGCAGATAGCAAAGTTTCTTCTGATGCTGGAGACAAATGTTCAGTGTTCAAAGGAGTCTTTTCAGGAGGAGAGTCGGATTTTGAAGTGTCAGTAATCAATTCGGCATCGCTGAAAGAGATGAACTTCGGTGTGCTTTCAGATTCGGAGGCACCAATTCCCTTTTTCACCCAGTCGTCGTAAGGGAGCGGCAAAGGAACACGCTTAACATGAGATGCGTGTATCCAGTGCTTACGGCCAGCTACACGAACTGCTGTCCTCGTTGCCAGTAAGATCTGAAAAGGCCCCACAAATCTCGGCTGAAGGTTCTTCGTCCTCGCGAAGTTCTTGATGACAACCAGATCTCCTGGTTTCAGCTGATGCCCTGGACTCTCCGGAGGTTTTGGCAAAGCATCGAAAACCTGTTGATGAATAAGACTCAATTTAGCAGTCAAGTCGTAAAGGTAGTCTATCAACATAGGATATTCTATGGAGCAAAATTCTTTAGGCCTTGGTACACCCCAGATATTTGCTGGGCGACCAAAGACTATCTCGTAAGGACTAAGCCCTATTCTAGAATGTACTGTTGCTCTCGTTGATAACAAGGCCAAAGGAAGTGCGTCTGGCCAGGCTAAACCTGTGGATGCTTGTATTTTGGCTATTTTCAGCTTGAGGGTGCCATTGTAACCCTCGACTAAACCAGCAGACTGGGGATGGTTTGCACTGTGAAATTTCTGTTTCAATCCTAGGCCGGCACACACACTCTGCATAACTTTCCCTATAAACTCACTTCCGTTATCTGACCATACAATCCGTGGCATTCCATATCTAGGAAAAAATTCTTTGAGAAGAATTTTGGCAGTTGATAGGGCAGTATTGTCCTTCAATGGATATGCTTCTATCCACCTGGAAAAAGCACAGACTACCACCAGGACATACTTCAAATTATTGCAGCGCTCCATGTGAATGAAGTCTAACTGAATCACTTCAAAGGGGCAGGAAGGAGGAGCGAAATGACCAGCTGGAGTTGGAGTTCCCTTGCCAGGATTATGCATCAAACATACCATACAATTTTTCACCACTCTCTCTGCACACTTACTGATTCCCTCATTCTTCCAGACCGGAGCTAACATCTTACATATCCCTTTAGAACTTATATGCGCTACTCCATGCGCCATCGTCACTACTGCAAGCACATACGCATCGGGCAACATCCAACGCTGCTGTTCTGTCAAATCAATCCAACATCCATTCGAGTCCAACTTGCCCGTACTTTCTCTCCATACACGTTTCTCTTCCTCAGTTGCTTCTTTCTGAATTTCTTTCACACTTTCCATAGTATCCTCACACATTCCAGACTCAGCAATCCATCTTGCAGACGTAGCAACATACATTCTACTCATCGTGTCTCTAGCTGTCTGTTTAGCAATTTCGTCAGCAAAAGCATTCCCTCGACCAACATCATCCGTGATTGCTTTATGAGCACTGCACTTTACAATCGCAACTTCAGTTGGTAAGGTTAGAGATTCCAACAAGTCGTCAACTAGCTGACCATGTTGGATCTTAGTCCCATGGGACGTAATGAAACCTCTTTCTCTCCACAACCGGCCAAAACTATGGGCCACGCCAAATGCGTACTGACTATCTGTAAACACATTCACTCTCTTTCCCTCAGCTAAAACACACGCTCTCGTTAGAGCTATCAATTCTGCAGCTTGGGCAGAATTCTGACTCACTCTTGCAGTCTCCACAATCGTCTTCAAAGTCGTTACTGCGTAAGCAGCAGTCACATCACCATTCTCCAATTTAAAACATGACCCGTCCACATACAGCGTACCATCCGGATCTGATAGCGGAGTATCTTTTAAATCAATGCGTCCTTT
This sequence comes from Lissotriton vulgaris, assembly GCF_964263255.1. Taxonomy (NCBI): domain Eukaryota; kingdom Metazoa; phylum Chordata; class Amphibia; order Caudata; family Salamandridae; genus Lissotriton; species Lissotriton vulgaris. Next base: position 5,074 of record NW_028247347.1, on the reverse strand, counting down.
TGTCTCTTCCTCCGTTTTGAAACAGCAATCATGTGGCTCGGAATCACTCGACTCTTGATCAGTCGGCAACAATGTTGCTGGATTCAATACATTGCATCTTTTGATCTGAATATGACTCGCTAGTAATGTCAGCTCGTAACCAGATAATCTCGCACTAGTAAGATGTTGTGTCTTCGTTCGGTTCATGAGTGTATCCACTGCATGAGGAACCATGACCACTAGCATGTTATTCATCACCAAACCAGCAGATTGTCGAATGGAAGCTGCAGCTGCCGCTGTAGCTCTCAAACAACTAGGCAACGCTCTAGCTACCGGATCTAATGTTGATGAAAAATACGCACAAGGGCGTTGTTTATCACCAAACTTCTGTGTCAGAACACTTAACGCGCACCCTTCTCTTTCGTGAACGTAGAGCGTGAATGGCTTACTGTAATCGGGTGTACCCAATACAGGAGCTGAACACAATGCTTTTCGTAATTCAGTAAAACTCTCTTGGCATTCATCAGACCATGGCACCGGACTCGGAACATTTTTCCCAGTCAAAGCTACCAATGGTTTCGCTAAAAGAGAAAAATTTGGGATCCACTGCCTACAGTAAGAGGTAATACCTAGAAAGGCACGTACTTCTCTCTGTGTGCGTGGATCACTCATCTGCGTAATTGCTTTTATTCTTTCTGGGGTCAACTTCCTTCCCTCCTTTGACAAGAGATGACCTAGGTAGGTCACTTCTTGGCAGCAGTATTGCATTTTGGAAGGTGACACCTTGTGATTCAATTTAGACAAATGATGTAATAGGGAAATTGTAGCTGCTTTGCAAGTTTCCTTGTCATCGGCGGCCACTAGAAGATCGTCTACGTACTGTACTAGGGCAGAACCTGGAGGAAGGACAAAGGAATCTAACTGGCTTTTTAATGCTTGACTGTAAATGGATGGGCTCTCACAATAGCCTTGTGGAGCGCGTTTAAATCTGAAACTTCGACCTTCTAGACAGAAGCCGAAAATATCCCTACTTTCTTCGGCTATCGGAATGCTGAAAAAGGCATTCTTTAGGTCAAGGAGTTTCGCATGAATGATAGAACTTTTTGCGGCACCAGTATCCAACAGAAACGGTTCGACTACACCTGATGTTGCTACTGCGACATAAGGCCCACTCTGATCCACTGGAACTGATACTACTCCCTCTCTCTGTCCATGGCTGTCCTAGTACCCATTTTGCTGAAAATCCTCATCTACTTCATTATAGTCCTCAACAAGGTACTGTTGAGATCTATTTTGCTGAGCAGATTGTCCATTTCGTTGATCAAAGTGATTGGAGGGACGATCATTCGTTTGTGGAGGCATAGCACCTCGTCCTCGACCTCTAGAATTCTGCACAAAACCACCACGACCTCTCTGAGCTGCTGCTGCATTATTTTGCGCTAAGATCGGACATTCATTTTTATAATGACCCTCTTTTTTACAATACGCACACTGATTCCACTGGTATTGAGGTCTCGATGAGCCATAATCTGTCCTTTGGTACGAACCTTGCTGCGTATTAGTCTGATTCGTACGAGGCGGATACGCCTGCTGCAAAAGAACTTTAGTTTTTAAATCTTTCGTTTTCTTCTCTGATTTTTCCTTTTCCTCTTTATCCCTATTTTCATAGTACTGTGCAGTCGCAAGTATTTGCGCTGTCGTAGATACAGCCCAAGCACTTTCTGAGTCTTTTAATTTATTGCATAATTCGGGTAACAAATTATGCACAAATTTATCGACAAACAGTCTTTGCCCTCCTTCTGTACTCATGTCCTGACCACTATGATCTACAAAAGTCTCTTCAAACCTCGTGAAGAAGTCGGAGACACTTTCGTCTTTCTTCTGCCTGCATGCTGACAGCTTGTTCCAATTCACACGCAATGCTGGCATCAGAGTCTTCATTAGATCAATTATTCTACCTGGAAGATTAGCGATTAGAGGTTCGGGTTTCGCACCACCTATTTGCTGACCATCTGCTGCAGTGATAGCTGCCCAATCACCACCTAAAGCAGCTTGATGATCCTCTCTACGAATTTTAGCCCACACTGGTTGCGGAACTACGTTACCAAACAACATATCGATGTCGGCTAAGTTCATTATACAAGCCTCAACTGTCTGTGTTAATTCCTTGTAATATCCGGCTGGATTTTTACGTGGATCTGGCAAGGCCTGTTTCACCGCTAACACTTCAGCTCGCTTCCATGGAATGTGTATCCACACTCGTTGGAACTGTGCTGGAGCAGCTGCAATTCCTGCATTATCATCACGTTGTATTGCTTCGCGCCAGATTGGAGGAACCTCCCTCATAGGATATTGGCGACTTAGCTTCATTTTACCTTTTTCTAAGTCTCTCGGTGAACGAAGAGATGGATCATTCCTAAAACTTAAAATAAGTTCCATCGCTTCCTTTATATTCTCACCCACTATCATTCCAGCAGCGAACTCTTTTTGAACTCTAATTAAATCTTCCAAATCTGATTCGACATCATCTTCTTCTATTTCCTCACGTAACAACGAGCACATCTCATCAAAGACGTACCGTTGCGTTGGTTCCTTCCATTGCATAAATGTGTCTAACACATCTCTCGTACTATATCTTCTACTCTTCGAAATCCATCTGAGAGCCGTGGAATCCAAAATTCCCCGTTCCTCAGTACTTGGAAGCTGACTCCGTCTCTGAACAGAGTCAGGAGTAGGAGTCTTAATTAAAGTTTTATATAAAGGAGACAGCATATTAGTAACAGAATCAGTGATTCTTCGACGAACAGAAAGTGGAGTTAGCACACTCGCAGACATAGAGAACGCAGTAGAGGTAGGAATAGATAACGGAACAGTAGGAGTATCGAGGAAAATAGTTTGTGGAGCAGTAGGTACAGAAGTAGGTATAGAGACTGGCAGTGCAGGAAGAGGAGGAGCTGTAGGAACATTCACATTCATCACAGGAGGTACAGGAACTTGATTCTGAGGGACAGGAGCAGGAACACCAGGTTGACCAGCAACCGGCAATTGAACATTCGGGACAAGTGGAGCCGTAGCACCTTGTGCATACGGTGGAGGTGACCTTAACAGATAAGATAGCAGAGGATCGTTTTTGGAATCCTCCAGTATCTTAGCCATTTTCGATGGCAAGGCAGGATAGCACTTGTCAATCGCTAGGTTATGCTCTCTAATTGCTACATCTATGGCTTTCTCACACTCGTTAGCCTGCAACTGTTTAGCCGCTTGCTCTAGAGTTAACTCTTCTTGTTCTTTCTGTTCTTTCTTCAACCTTTTCATTTCTCTCTGTTTGGATTCTTTTCGCCAGTAACGGAAAGAATCAAACATTGCCGGCCGGGCTTTCTTCTTGAACAATTTCGCTTCTAAGTTGTCGAGAATCTCTGGTTCAAAACTACCATGCAGTGGCCAACTAAGGACACCATCCTTCTTACAATAACGGACCCATACCTCATTATAAGATATAGGACCCACGCCATGCTTACAATATAAATCATATAGGGGAGTCCCAATCGGAGGAACCAGACATGAGTCCTCCAATCGTGAGTCACGGTTGCAACCAAAACAAGACAACATTTTCCGACTTACCATTTTTAGTCCGGAACACAAAACAAACAAAACACGGAACAAATATGTGCACTCGAACCAAGAACTTAGGCCTACCAAAACGAACTGATGTATCGATACCCAAACTAAACCAAATAGATTATCGTAACTAGAACAACCAGTGATAATCTTACAAAACCAAACCAAACCAAGAACCGATCAAGGATTTCAACAATCCTCACAAAAGTAACCAGCTAGCTATCACTAAATACTTAACTGAGTCACTGAAGACGTCACCAAGGAGAAACCCGTCACGTTTCGCTGTACTAAGGACTGCACCTCGGGTCCAAGACAGGGCGACGGTCAAGGCAACGGCCCACTGCAGCCGTCCTGAACGGGAAACCCTCGTGGAAGAGAACTTCGGGCCACTTTTGCGATATGCCGGGATCGATGAAGTGGGGCGCCTCCCTCAGGAATCTTCACACGAAGCTTCTCGAACTCTTCAGGCTTTTGGACCGGTACCGAATGACGTCGCCCCACGTTGGGCGCCAATTGGAGTTCTGGACTTTTTGGTTCCGTCCAGAGGTGTCAGGGAACAACACCCAAAGACCCCGGAGTTCCACCTGCCTTGGTGCACAAATGAACAGAAACACGGGCTTCTCGATGGTGGCGTCAAAGACCAAAAGTTTATTACTGCAGGGACACAGAAGTCACAGATACTACACACGGGCAGTAACCAGGAGCCTGTTCAATTTGTACAAAGCGGGTTGCTCCTTATATACTAAATTTTAAGCTGGGGGCGAATTCTTTACATGTAATACATTCCCAAAACCTTTGTGTCTAAAACAATAAATATTTGGCGTTACACAGGAACCGTCGATAATATCTGAGGCCAAACATTGCGAAGAGAGGGGTTCCCACTAGTTTGTCACAATTCCCTGTCAATATTGCATTCAGGACCCGGACCGCCTCATCGTAAAGTTCGTTACCTCCCCCTAATAAAGATTCAGAAAGAAAGAAACAGAGTCAGGTGTGGAAGATAGAAAAGTGGGATAAGGGATGTTTGTGGGTTGTAAATGGGCAAGGCTACCGGCTTCGGCCGCCTAATCATGATCAGGACAATGGACACGAAGACCAGTTTGGCAGGACTGGCCTCGGGCAGAGGAGGTAGCCTTTGTCGAGTCATGCAGCTACAGCGTGATCTGGTTTAAGGTGCACGTGTCATGAAAGAGGTGAATCTCCGGCTAAGGTTACGTGTCCTTAATCGAAATGAAGTGATCAGAGGCTATTGCATATGTGAGGGCAAGAAACACAAGATGGCGGCCATGATCTAAGATGGATGCCGTGGGTAGATCAGAAATGTGTTTATAAAAGGAGAGCTCTTGCTCGTAGCATAGCGAAAACACCAGGATATACTAAATGGATCATTTGCGGTTCGCTGATACCAATATTATGCATTTCTGACAAACTTGAAAACACGGGTTCAAATCGTCACGGAACCGTCACGGAACCTCAG